>NC_064774.1:29963849-30108849 GCF_011397635.1 Epinephelus fuscoguttatus
TGTTACGGAAAGGAGAGACTGTAGCAGTTTCTAATAAAGAAAAAGCAGACATGTTTGTTGAAATTTTTCAAGCAGTGCACAGTTCAGGGAGCCTGGGAGTCGAGAGATGTAGGAAGAGGACAGAGATGATGACAGCTAACCAGTGGAAATTGGAGGGGAGTTTAGATAATGATAATCCCATTAATCAATTTTTTACTATTAAAGAGTTGAAAGAAACAATTATGTGTGGGGCAAATACTACCCCAGGGAGAGATAGGTTGTCATACGAGTTATTTAAACATCTGGATGACATGGTACTCGAGGACATTTTGGCTTTGTTTAATACTGTGTGGGCAGGGGGTTGCTTGCCAAAGGAATGGAAACATGCGGTTGTGGTCCCTATCATGAAGCCAGGCAAAGAGGCATCTGACCCTAGCTCATATCGCCCTATAGCACTCACAGCAGTGCTATGTAAAATTATGGAGAGAATTGTTACCAATAGATTAGTGTATTTTTTAGAGACCAAAGGACTCTTTGTTGGTTTCCAGAATGGCTTCCGAAACGGGAGGTCCACAATGGAGTCAGTTGCAGTCTTAGATCAGGACATTAAAAGGGCATTTATCAATAAGGAGAGTGTAGTCAGTGTATTTTTGGATATTGAGAAGGCGTATGACTCTTTGTGGAAGGAGGGTTTAATGATTAAAATGTTTGACTTAGGAGTGAGGGGGCGGATGTTTAATTGGATAAAGGATTTTTTAATGAACAGAACTATACAAGTTATGGTGGGTGGTGTTAGCTCAAAGAGTGTAGAAATAGAGAATGGAACCCCACAGGGAAGTGTTATTAGTCCAGTTTTATTTAATATAATGATTAATGACATTTTCGGCAAAGTTGAGGGAGCCTTCGGGTTGTCTCTGTTTGCAGATGATGGGGCTATCTGGAAAAGAGGGCAAAATGTTAAGTTTGTTCTAAAGCAGATTCAAAGAGCATTAGAGTCAGTAGAGGAATGGGGGAACACATGGGGCTTCAAAATATCTGCATCTAAGTCTAAATATATGGTATTTGGATTTAAAAGGAAGCTGCCTAATATTGGATTGTATTTGTATGGGTCTCCACTGGAGAAGGTAAAAGTGTTCAAATTTCTGGGTGTTTGGTTTGAAGAGCGGATGACTTGGGCCGTGCATGTCAGTAAAATTTTGGTAAAATGTGAAAAAGTTTTGAATGTTATTAGAAGTCTGGCTGGCTGTGAGTGGGGGGCTGATAGGGAGACAATGTTTCTAATTTACCAAGCCATGATTAGATCTTCTCTTGACTATGGGTGCTTTGTATATGGGTCTGCGTCTAAATCTGTTTTGGCAAGGCTAGATGTGCTGCAGGCCAGGGCTTTGAGGCTTTGCTGTGGGGCCTTCAGAACTTCCCCAGTCCCTGCCCTGCTTATTGAAACGGGAGAAATGCCCTTATGGTTAAGGCGCATTAAGCTAGGGTTACAATACTGGGTAAAACTAAGTGGGTGTCATCAAACTTTTCCAGCAAGGTGCCTATTACAAGAGTCGGACGGAGGCAATAAGTATAAAACATTCTTTGCAAATATAAATCAGTGGGCTGGGAGGCTGGGTTTGGAACAGGTTAGTGTGGCGGAACATACAAGCTATCTACCTATGCCATATTGGGTGCTGCCCGAGCTGAATACTGAACTGGTCTTTCTACAGGAAAAAGATAAGAACCTGGTAGCTCCAAAAATAGCAGAACATCTAAATTCAATTAGAGACAATACTTTGACTATTTTTACAGATGGGTCTAGAGATCCAGTTAGTGGGAGAGCTGGGTTTGGGATGTATGTGGAGCAGCTTGGGGTGAAGATTGGCCGGCGCATCTCTAATGGGAGCTCTGTTTTCACATCTGAGCTAATGGCAATCTTATGGGCTTTAAGGTGGATTGAGGAAACCAGACCTAGAGAGGTTATAATTTGTTCTGACTCTGCAGCTGCTATGGAAGCCTTAAGAAGGGGGAAATCTAAGGCTTGACCTGATATTATTATTGACATTCTAACTGTGTTTCATAGAATTGGATTTAGATCTAACATCACCTTTTGCTGGGTGCCGGGCCACGCAGGGGTTGGGGGGAATGAGCAGGTGGATCAGATTGCAAAACAGAGTTTGAGTAGAGAGGTAGATGTTCATATACCCTGGGGGAGAGCGGAGCTGAGAGAAATAATTAAAGAGGGCTTAATGAAGGAATGGCAGAGAGGGTGGGAAAAGGAAAGCAGGGGTAGACACTATTTCTCTTTACAGTCTCAAGTTAAAAAAAAGATGTACCTGCACTTTTCAGTCTCGTAGGGATTCAGTTAAACTGTGCAGATTAAGACTGGGTCACTGTGGGCTAAATCACTTGTTGTTTATTGTAGGAAAACATGAGTCTGGTTTATGTGAGTGTGGGAGCCCTGAGACAGTAAAACATGTTTTTCTGGAGTGTAGAAAGTATAGGACAGAAAGACAAACATTGTTTGATAGACTGTTAGGACTTGGAGTTCAGGCTCTTTCTGTTTTTTCTTTGTTTGGACACTGTGAGAACCATAAACTGATCTCCAAGGCAATTTTGCAATTCCTGCACAACACAGGACTATATGTAAAAATCTAGTTCATCATCGGACCTGTGGAGGGCAGTAATACGCTAAACAGTGTCAAAACTGCCGGAATATTACAAGAAAAAGAAGAAGAAGTTATGTACAGCGGCAGATTCAGGAAGGAGACAATACGCTGGTCCCGAGCTACTTCAGAGGCAATTACTCTACAGTCTTTAATTTTAAAACCGTCCATTAGCCTCTGCTTGCCCTTAGGATTGCTCATAGTGAGCTCACACTTATTAGCTCATTTTGCACGACATCCCATAACTCGTCCACAGGTCTGTTCAACAGCTCTTAATAAATCGAGCATTGTCACTGCCGACTCACCCTCCACCTCCACCAGCGCCACCAGCTCTCTCGTCTCCGCCGGCAGCGTGTCTCCTCCCGCAGCCTTGCTCGCCGCTGGTGCACCTGCCGCCGCCATTTTGTCTATCTGTAGGCCTCCGCCATTTTCTGTTGGTTTCTCCGCCGCCTTGTCTTTTACTCCCGTCCCTCCACGAGCTCGTTTCACAGTGTCCCTTTCATCACACAAGACTGTCTTGCCAGCCGGAACAGCAGCAGCGTTGTCTTTATTTCCAGCTTCCATCGCTGCCGACGTTTCTCCGTGCTTCGCCATTTGTGCGATGTATCTTGCACGCAGAACTTGAAAGGGTTCCCCCAAGCAGACGGCAGCTGCCTGGGGACACACAAAGGCAGAATATTCGGTCACAATTCTCTCCCTCCACTGATTAATTAACACTTAAACAAACAGAAAAAAACAAGAAAAACCGCACAACGCTGCCTCTGCCACTCAAGGCTGCGGCACTCGTTCCGCCACGCTTCTGGCTTCCCCCTATGTCACTCGTGGTGCGTATTCAGGGTGGTATGGCCGTAAGCCATGGAAGAGCATGCACGCACGCCATTTATAGATGGTAAAACACCAGCAAGGGTGGATGGCAAATGGTCATCTGTCATTTTCCTGCACTCAACAAGCGCCATGACAAGACCCACACGGCATTTAGTTTTGAGTTAATGCACATATACTCACTGACAAATTTTTAAAAAAAAAAAAAAAAAAAAAAAAAAGGGAAAAAAGGGAGAGTTTGTCCACCGGTGCTGTTTTCCAAGGAGCTGGCTCCAGCAAAGGAGGAGCAACGCCTTCTGCCGATGAAAGGTGAGAATAAAAAGCTTACAGCACCGGGTATTTCCAGGCGGTCTCCCATCCAAGTACTGACCCGGCCTGACCCTGCTTAGCTTCCAAGATCGGATGAGATCAGGCGTATTTTTTTTTTTTTTTTATCTTTTTATATCTTTCTATCTTTTTATCTTATCAAAAATACAATTTTATAATAAAAAACATTACATTTGCTTCATTTTACAAAATCATCATCTTGGTATACACCACACACTCCCTTTGTAAGTCAAAAGGCTTCCAATATAGCATCAAACATAAATTAGGCATGTTTGAGCGACCTAAAAGCTCACTCAAGGAAAACAATACATCATAACATGCCAACATCAATAATGACAAATCCGCACTACAGTCTGTTGCAATCTCGCAACTCATATTAGCCTCTGAATCGCTTAACAAAAAAAAAAAACAGTTGAAACAAAACATTTTACAGGCGAACAATGTCTATATTACATAATTCAGTACTACTCAAAACACATAATTACACTCACTATTTCCCCTTAAATCCCACTCGTGCACCTCCACTCAAGACCACCTTAGCATAACTTATGCTCAGGTCGCCTTGAGCGTCAGAGCAACAAACAACATAAATTATTAATTTTGAGGCGTATTACCTACAAACCTCCTTTGAGAATCAATCAACGGAGAATAATAATTTGTCAAATAAACTGCATGGGAGCAGAAAGAAAAACTCAAATGAGCAGCATCAGCTGACATTGATCTGTACTAGGAAAATCAAAACACACCAAAACACACTTCATGACAGTCATTAGATTAAGTCAGGACCAGTTCCACTGTAATTTGCCGTTCTCTTTCAGAGAAACCAGACAATTGTTCGAGAGCGAGGGCAGAGGGAGCTCCGCTCCACTGTACACGTTCCAGTAATTTATCTGCTTGATAACTAAACCTTTAAATATCACCCAAATCTCAACAATCTTTTTATCATAGAAAGCTATGCCCATCCTCAATTTGATTGCCCTCCTTGCCTGACTTAACAGGAACTTGCACAGCATAGCGTTACCAACTCTGCTCTTCTCCCACACCCCAAACAAAATGAACACTTTCCAACAATCAGCATCATCCCAAACCAAATCAATTTCTCGCGCAACAAAGCATGCAGTTTCACAAAAAAACCCCACAGCTACTCGCACTCACAAAACCAGTGCAACAATGTTTCAGGAGCATTTTGACAGATGTCGCATGACCTCCTGACCTCTCTATCAAATTGGTGCAATACAACCTTAGAGTATAATTTTATGTCCCATTCTAAAATCCAGATCTTCAGCCTCCAGACTATTTCCTTTAATCCTCCACCCTTTCCAAATCAACTCACTTTGAAAATTAGGAAATGCTCTACACCAGAAAGACAGGGAGGCCGGGAGTTGCTCCACCCCTGCAACAAATACACCATACAAAGTTTTAGCTTTCATTAAGCTAAACCGATGCCATTTGCCATGACATAATACAAATAAATCAGGAATATTAGTATCTTTGTCCACCCCCGCTTCGGACACAATACGTTCTCTCCATTTCGCAGGAATACTCTTAATTATCTTATCACAGGTATTCACAATAGTTATCAATTTCATTTCACATCATCATAATGCTCAGATAGACATTCATGAATTGCATTTGGTTTAAGGAAACCCGGCATAAACACATACATTAATTCCTTTGATTGGACGAAACCTGCTTTAAGCAGCCTATTATCGTACAGACAGACAGATTTAAAAAAATAGGCATCTCCTTTATCAAACACAAATCAGCACAATCATAATGGACACTCTTTAGTAAACATGCCTGAGCCGCCAGAACTTCACGAGAGAAAGACGGAAGACCAATAGTCATTGTTTCTTTTAGTTGCATTAACAGTGCAAAATCATTAATATTCATTATTCTGTTCACATAGTACCTCATTAACATTTTCCATCCATAACTTGCTGGATCATGTAGGTAATTGATTATCAATTTGATGCAACATGCTTTCATCTTACTCACAATATCTACAAGTTGGAGCCCCCCGTTGTCAAACGAGCAATACAACATTTTCAAAGCAATTTTGCTAGTTTTAGCTCCCCACAGGAAATTCATCACAAACTCCGAAACTTTATTAATAACCCATTGAGGCAGATCAAGTACCGCCAACGTATAATTCACTTTAAAGAGCAACAGACAATTAATAACAATAACCTTACCTTTTAATTTAAGCTCTCTCATTTTCCACAAATTTAAACAACGCTGTACCTTATTTAAAACCTCAGACCAAGTCAAATCCCTCGCAGCCACATTATCCATACCCATATACATACCCACGATCTTCATGTACTTTGTTTGAATCTTAAATGGGACTGAAGAGTGAGACGGCTCAGGCATGTTAATGAACATGATTTCAGATTTCTCCACATTAACCTTTGCCCCAGAGGCCTTGCCATACACATTTACTAATCTCATAACCCTTTCAATACATTCCATACTTCTTACCATTATAGTAGTATCATCCGCAAATTGTAATACAACACTAGCAACACCCCCAGGCAAATCAATCCCTTTAATTTTTTTATCAGCTCTTATTAAAGCTGCAAGAGGCTCAGCCACTATGGCATACAAAATAGCCGAAAGGGGGCAGCCTTGTCTCACAAACCTCTCAAGTTTAAATTTGTCAGTCAGCGTACCTCCCATTTTAACTTTACTTTTAGCATTCAAATAGATCAACTTTAACCAATTCACTAATCTGTCCCCCACACCATACTTACTTAATGTTTGAAACATGAAATCATGTTCTACACGATCAAATGCTTTATTAAAATCCAAAGCCAAAACAACACCCTTCTGTTTAGAATCTGTAAGGTACTGTATAACATCTCTTATGGAACAAATGGTATCGCTGATATTCCTCTCAGGCACACTGTATGTTTGATCTGGTGAGACTATTTTGTTGACAAAAATAAATACAGTATTTTATAGTCCACATTCATCAGTGTCAGCGGTCTGTAGTTAGCCAATTTGTTCTTATTACCTTTCTTGTAAATTAATCTGATAACTCCCTCTGACATGGATGCAGGGACTTTCTTTAATCGTTCCATCTCACTAAACACATTGAGCAAAATAAGGGATAATACACTCTGAAAGGCCTTGTAAAAAATTTGTTGTCAAACCATCACTTCCCGGACTTTTGTTGCAGTTCAATTGTGCAATGGCTGTCCCAATTTCAGAAAACAAAATATCAGAATCACAACCTGATCAAGGACATACTCAATATCAGCACCATCAGTTCCTTCACTCTTATATAAGTCATAGACATGTTCAATCAATGGCACAAAATCTTTGATCACAGTACCATCTTTATCCACAAGCACAGACAAAGAACATTGTTCTTGTCTCTGCCTTTCAAGATTCAAAAAATATCTCGTGTTACGTTCACCCTCAATCACATACTTTGCTCTGCTCCTCACAATAGCCCCGTCACATTTAATTTTTTCTAACATGTCCATTTCATCTTGAATCTTCACTAAATGAGCAGTATCAATTACATTTTCACCCCTTAATCTTACAAATTCCTCCCAGAGCGCATTCTCTTTTTTTCTTTTTCTCACAGTTTAATTTTTTCGCAAATTGAATGCTTTTATTTTTAATTTTAGATTTCAATTTTTCCCACCCAACGAGAACATTCATTTGAAACTCAGGCAGTGAAGATTCAGATTCAATCAGTTTTGTCATACAATCAGTGTATCTTTTCTCACACAAAAGCTTGGCATTAAAATGCCATAACCTGCTCCCATTACCCCTACTATTATTCTCCATCGAAATTACCACACACAAATGATCGCTCAGCGCCGTATATTTGTGCACAGTAATCGATGCGACTTATTCTTAAATTGCCCGTTGCCATCTACATTCTAGTGAAATCTCTGGTCACAGAGTTCATGAATCTCCATAGGTCAGAAAGTTCATATTTGTCTAACATTTTTAATAACAGAGTCCAAGATACATCATTCTTATAATTTCTCATTTCTTGATAGTCCATTTGGCTCAATTCTACATTGAAGTCTCGGACAGTAATATCACAGTCACTCATAGTTTTTTCCATTTCTCTAAAGAACGAAACGCGATTCGTTTCATTCTGAGGTGCGAAAACGTTTAACAGTTTGTAGGTTTTCCCATTGTTTTTAAAGCTTATTTTTACCCATCTCCCTTGAGTATCTTGGCTCACCAAAGAGGCTGAGCTAGCATATTGTTTGCTGACTAGCGTTCCCACTCCCCGTTCCCTATTGGAGGCACAGCTAGCAAAAAACACACCTTTCCACTCCTTGCTTAGGAGCTTGATGAACTCATTGTCCCAGTGTGTCTCCTGAAGGCATATGATGTTAGAGTCACACACATTCAACACTTTGGCAAATTTGTCTCTATTTCTCAGGCCATTAGCATTAAGGGAGATAATACTAGTCATAATAATAAGAGAATGGATAAAGAGCATAATCATTGACGTCACGTTGCACACACTTAATAATAATAATAATAATAATAATAATACATTTTATTTGTTTGGCGCCTTTCAAGGCACTCAAAGTCGCCTTACAAGTAAATAACAGAAAACATAAGAACAGTACAGTAGCAAATAATAAATATACAAATAACAAACATGCAGAACATAGAAATAGCAAAATAAATGTACAAGTAATAAATATAGAGAACATACAAATAGAGATGGCTAAACGGATGGATAAACTATTTGGATTAAAGGGAGTAGGCAGTTTTGAAGAGGTGTGTCTTGAGGTGTGACTTGAAGGTATCAACTGAGTCCAGATTATGGATGTGTAGTGGGAGAGTGTTCCAAAGTCTGGGAGCTGAGCAGCTAAAAGTACGAGCACCAAAAGAACTGAGTTTGAAAGGAGGTGAGGTGAGCAGAGCAGCCGATGAAGAATGGAGTGGACGAGGGGGGATATATGGGTGAAGCATGTTAGAGAGATGGGGGGGGGAGATTATGGAGGGCTTTGAATGTTATCAGGAGGAGTTTATATTGTATTCTTTGCTGGACAGGGAGCCAATGGAGCTGGATGAGGACTGGAGTGATGTGATCAGAGGACCTAGTGCGAGTGATTATTCTAGCAGCAGAGTTCTGGATGGTTTGTAAACGGTGAATGAGTTTGTGTGGTAGACCGGTGAGAAGGGAGTTACAATAGTCCAAACGAAAGGTGACCAGTGTGTTGATGAGGACTTCTGTAGAATGCTGAGAAAGGGAGGGGCGGAGTCTGAAGATATTATGGAGATGAAAAAATGCGGTGCGTGAGGTGTTGTTGATGTGGGAGGTAAATGAAAGGGTACTGTCCAGAATAACAAGGCTTTTAACTTGTGATGTGGTGGGGACCAAAAAGCCGTCAATGGGAATACTGTGGGGGTGGGCTTTGGAGAGTGATGACTTGTATCCAATGAGGAGAACTTCACTTTTATTGGTGTTGAGTTTGAGCATGTTATTTGACATCCAGTTATTGATGGCTTGCAGGCAGTCAGTGAGGGCAGCTGGGGGTGAGGTAAAGTCGGGTTTAGTGGAAATGTAAATTTGGGTGTCATCGGCATAACATTGGAAGTGGCTACCAAAGTGATGGAAAATATTGCCAAGGGGGAGGATATAGATGATGAAGAGAAGAGGGCCTAGCACTGAACCTTGTGGAACACCGTGAGTGAGTAGTGAGGATGACGATCTGGTGTTTTGGCCTTGAATGAACTGTGAACGGTCGGACAGGTATGAATGAAACCAGAGAAGAGCAGTACCGGAGACCCCAGTGCCAGCCAAGCGATTGAGGAAGATTGAGTGAGATGTAGTGTCGAAGGCGGCACTGAGGTCAAGGAGTATGAGAATGGTGAGAAGACCAGAATCTGCTGCTAGAAGAAAATCATTTGTTATTTGAATGAGAGCTGTTTCTGTGCTGTGATTGCGACGGAAACCGGACTGAAATGGCTCAAGGAGGTTGTTTATTGACAGATGGTCTTGGAGTTTGGAGGCTACTGTGCGTTCTATGACTTTAGAGATGAAAGCGAGGTTGGACATGGGTCGATAGTTATTGAGCTCGTTTGGATCTAGACCAGGTTTCTTTAATATGGGTGTGACTGAGGCAGTTTTGAGAGAGGAAGGAACAGTACCAGTTGAGAGGGAGGAGTGCAGGATTTGTGTAATGAGGGGGGAGAGCGAGGGGAGACAAGCCTTGACCAGTGGAGTTGGAAGTGGATCAAGTGGGCAAGTGGAGGACCTGGAAGATATGATCAGTTGGGATACTTGTTGTGTGGAAGGCAGACAGAAGGCAGACAAGGTACTGGTGAGCTGGACATTATCAATAAACCAAGGAGTGTTAGACTGAGAGGAGACGGGAGGAGCAAGCTGCTGATGTATGGAGTAGACTTTGTGGTGTAGGAAGTCCAGGAATTGCTGAGACTGCAGAACTGACGTAAAGTGGGAGGTCGTTACTTTGGGCTTGAGCAGTTTGTTTATAGTGGAAAATAGAGTCCTGGTGTTGTTGCCGTCTTGTTGGATGATGTTGGAGTAATAGGCAGACTTGGCAGTGTTTAAAGCAGTCTTGTAAGAGCCGATGTGGTCCGAATACATTTGACGGTGAGCAGTGAGTCCAGTTCTTTTGGCGAGGCGCTCAAGGCAGCGACCACGTGTTTTAAGTTGACGGAGCTCGGAGGTAAACCAGGGAGCAGATGAAGAAAAGGTCACAGTGCGGGTTTTCAAAGGGGCCAGGGTGTCCATTGCAGAGAGTAGTGTGCTGTTGTAGTGCTCAACAAGGTCAGCAGTAGAGAAAAGGTGTGAGTGAGAGATTGACGTTGAAATTAGTCTGTTCAGGTCAGTGATATTGATGTTCTTGAGATTATGGAAGGAAATGGTGCGCTCGTGAGGGGATTTGCAAACTGGGAGATAGACATTGAAAGTTAGGAGTTTGTGATCAGAAAGTGGGAGTTCTGTACCAGAGAGATTAAATGGGGCAATGCCAGGGCAGCAGATCAAGTCCAAAATGTGACCCTTGTTGTGGGTTGGGAATTTAACATACTGAATGAGCTCAAAGCTGTCGAGAGCTGAGATAAAGTCCATGGAGAAGGTGTCATTATGGTTGTCAACATGAATGTTAAAATCCCTGGTTAATATTATGTTTGGAGTGGTGGCACACAGATCAGCTAAAGTAAATGACAGATCAGTGAGGAAGGTGGAAGGGTCCTTAGGTGGACGATACCCAGTCACAATAATAGTAGGAACAGGACCATTTAGCTGCACAGCCAGCACCTGAAAAGATGGGGAGTCTTTCACGGGAACAGGGGTTATCTTAAAACTCTCGCTAAACTAAATGAGTGCGAGACCGCCCCCTTTCCCGGAAGTGCGTGGTTTGGCAGTGTAAACAAACCCGGGGGGGAGAGACTGATTTAAATGAAAGAAATCGTTAGGCTTCTGCCAGGTTTCAGTGAGGCAAACAATGCCAAGGTTTAAATCAGCAATATAATCAGAGAGCAGCATGGCTTTGTTCGTGAGTGACCTGATATTGAAGAGGGAGAGTTTAAGAGTAGTGTGAGAGGGTTCCTGAGAGCGTGAAACAGGAATTAACACAGAGTGGTCAACAGATCTCCTGGTGCGGTTAAGTTTACATGGTCTCAGCGACCAGATGGAGGGAATAACACTGTTGCACGTACTCCTCTGGGATTGAGGAGTGGGAGGGTTTGTAGAGGGGGTGGGAGGGGAAGATTCACACGGACAGGTTTATGATGTAAACAGTCAATCACACGTGTACCTCACTGTGTGGTGGATGTTGGAGGCGAGCATGCGGGAGCCCAGCATGCTCAGGTGGAGACCGTCGCATGCCTAGAAAGCAGGGCACTCCCAGAACAGGTAGAAGTTGTGGATGAAGCCGAATTTATGAGCAGCGCAGGCAGTTTGGAGCCAGGTGTGGAGGTAGAGAATCCTGCAGAAACGACCGGCACCACGACCGGACGTGGGGAGTGGACCAGAGAAAAAAACAGATTTTCCACAACTATTGAGGAGCTTGAAAAGATGACTGAAGTGGCGGTGTCGTTCGAGCCACAGTGGATGATTACTTTTGTAATTGTCCAGTGAACATGTGCAGGTCCCGCAGACACCGGAGTAGATGATCTCACCACCGGTCTCCCCGGACGCCGGAACACCATCGGTACCCTGCTGTACTCGTCACTCGATCCAATCTGCTCCTCTGCCTCCACCTCACCCGTCTCACAGACCACCGCTCCTTCTGCTGTCTAGATGTCAGGCTCGTCAGTCTCGGGAACCACCACACTTCCATCCTCCGCAGGCGCACTCTGCTCCTCCTCCTCCTCTTCTTGTCCTGATATGTAAGCCGTATCGTCATGCTTACATTAACATTGAATGTCTTTACATTTTAAACATTTTTCTGCCTCCACAGTGCACTCACATGCGTAATGTCCAGTCTCGTTGCACTTGAAGCATCGGAAATCAGGGCATTCGCGAATGATGTGACCGGGCTGGAGGCACAGACGACAGACCTTTTGCTGACTACCATGAAGCATGTGGAAATATTCCACACCTTCAATCGTGTGAAATTTAGTGCTGTACGGCAGGGAGGTCACATTGTCAGTAAAACGAACTTTGAGGAAGCGTGTCCCATCCAACACTTCAGTCCCAGCCCATTTCCTCTTCTTTATTGGCGATGCTGGTTCCACCCCCCACATAGTCAGTTTATCAAAAATCTGGGCATCAGTCACATATAAAGGCAGATTAAGAAATGACACAATTCTGGTGTTTGGCTTTCAGGAGCTGTAACATTGGAATAGGTAACTCACCCTCCACCTCCACACTGACCACCAAGTCTCTGAGTGAATCATTCTTTATACTGTTGTCCACTTGAAAACTTCCCACTGCCCCTTCACCATCCGCAGTGACCGTAACTGCCATCTTGCTCGTAGTTGCACCTCCGCCATTTCCTCCTGCCGGCTTCACACCACATCTCTCCACCTCTGAATTATTGCCCACCAACTGCTCAGCATGGCCGCGTGGGCCACCTCCAGCCGTCACTTTTCCATCAGCCATTTTCGGGATTTTCTTTTTCTCATTACCAGTAGTCGTGCCAGACGTCATTGCCGTGTAATCCATCAAGGTTTTTTTTCTCTCCTCCACCGTTGCCCCCAAGCAGCAGACGACTGCCCGGGGAGACACTGTGGGGCGAGAAACACTCACTTTAAATTCGGAAATCACCGATAAAGACACAAGGTAGTTAACTCAGAGCACATTGTGCACCGCAGCTCACTCCTTGTACGCCAACCTCTCATCCGGAAATGAAGAGTGTTGCATTTAGGGTGATATGGCCATAAGCGATGGAAGAGCATGCACATACGCCATTTATAGATGGTAAAACACGAGCAAGGGTGGATGGCAAATGGTCATCTGTCATTTTCCTGCGCTCAACATGCGCCATGACAAGACCCACATGGTATTTAGTTTTGAGTTGATGCACATATACTCACTAACAAATTAAAAAAAAAAGAGAGAAAAAAAATGGAGAGTTTGTCCACTGGTGCTGTTTTCCGAGGAGCTGGCTCCAGTGAAGGAGGAGCAGCGCCTTCTGCTGATGAAAGGTGAGAATAAAAAGCTTACAGCACCGGGTATTCCCAGGCGGTCTCCCATCCAATTACTGACCCGGCCCGACCCTGCTTAGCAGCTGAGATCGGACGAGATCGGGTGTATTTTTTTTTTTTTTTTATCTTTTATTATCAAAAATACAAATATACAATAAAAAACATTACATTTGCATCAGATTTCTGATTATTAAGCATATTATTCATCAAACACAAAAGTTATAAGTTCATGACTCCTTAATAATATTTGACATAAAATAGTCATGTTTGGAAAACACAATACCTCACACAAGGAACCAAAACATCACAACAAAAAAACAGCATAGCAAAAAACAAATTAAATAATGGCAACCTTCCAAGAAGGATTTTATAGCCACACTAAACCCTTTTTAAATCAAATTAACACAACAGAGTGAGGTCAATGCTTTTCAGTCAGTCATTGGACATATTACATAATTTCATAATACATTTTGCATTTAGCCACACTCAAATTAACCCCTATACCCTCTATAAATTCCCCAGCACTCAAAACTGTAGTAGCATAACTTATACTCCAATAGCCTTACACGCCAGAAAAAATCATAAACCGATAATTGTATAGCATATTATCTTTACAGCCTTCATTGAACATTCAATCAGGTAACTAAATAATTTGTCCTTTTGACTTCATTAAAGCAAAAACCTAAAGCAACTAAGTCGTGCTGCAGCAGACATTAATCTGCCATAGGAAGAATAACACAAGGCACACTTCATCAAAATCACAAATAAATTCAGCGCCAATTCCACTGTAGTTTGCCTTTCTCTTTAAGAGAAACCAGACAATTGTGTGTGAGCGAGGGCAGAGAGAGACCTGCTCCGCTGTGCACGTTCCAATAATTTATCTGATTCATGACTAAACCTTTAAATATCAGCCATATCTCCACAATATTTTGCTCATAACAAGCAATGTCCCTCCTCATTTTAATCGCCCTCCTTGCCTGACTTAATAGGAACTTGCACAGCGTATCATTTCCCACCCTGCTCCTTTCCCACACCCCAAAGAAAATACATAGATGCCAGTAGTCAGCGTCATCCCAAACCATGTACAGTTTCTCCTGCAACAACCTCTTCAGTTTCACAAAAAAAGAAACAAGTTGCTCGTACATGCAAAACCAATGCAACAGTGTTTCTGGAGCTTTTTTACAGATGTCACAGGTCCTATCGACCTCCCTGTCAACCTGGTGCAGTACAACTTTTGAGTACATTTTGTTATGTCTTATTCTAAACTCGACGTCTTCAGCCTCCAGACTATTTCCTTTAATCCTCCACCCTCTCCAAATCAACCCACTTTGGAACTTAGGAAATAATTTGCACCAGAAAGGCAGGGAGGCCGGAAGTTGCTCCACCCCTGCAACAAAAATCTCATACACTGCCTTAGTTTTCAGTAAACTAAACAGCTGCCATTTACGATCATATAATACAAATAACTCACTCCTGCTTCCGACAAAATGAGCTCTTTCCACTTCACTGGAATACTGTTTATTATCCTATCGCAAGTATTCTCAATCGTTGTCAGTTTCACATTGTCATAGTATTCAGAAACACACTCATGTACAGCATTTGGCATGAGAAAACCCGCCATAAACTCATACATTAAATTTTTCAACTGGACAAAACCTGCTTTAAGCAACCTTTTATCATACAGACATTTACCTTTGTATTTTATCCTTTCATCGAGAAAAATTGGCATTTCCTTAATCATACACAAATCAGCACAATCATAATAATCACTCTTCAGTAAACATGCCTGAGCCACCAGGACTTCATGGTAAAAATAAGGAAGACCAGAAGTCATAGGTTCTTTAAGTTTCATTAACAATGTAAAATCATTAATGTTCATAATTTTGTTCACATAGTATTTCATTAACTTTTTCCAATCATAGCATACAGGGTCGAGCAGATATTTAATTATCATTTTAATACAACATGCTTTCATCTTACTGACAATATCAATAAGTCGAAGCCCACCCTTATCAAACGAGCCATATAATGTTCTCAATGCAATTTTGCCAATTTTGGCACCCCAAAGGAAACCTGTCACCAGCTCAGTAACTTTATTAATGACCCATCGAGACAGATCAAGCACAGCCAGTGTGTAGGTCAATTTCGATAGCAACAGGCAATTAATAACAATAACTTTACCTCTTAATTTTAGCTCTCTCATTCTCCAAAAGTTCAAACAACGCTGTATCTTGTTTAACACCTCTGTCCATGTCAGATCTCTCGCAGCCACATTGTCTTTACCCATATACTATATACCCAGAATTTTCATATACCTCGTTTGAATCTTAAAGGGAAACGAGGAGTGAGTCGGCTCAGACATGTTAAATAACATGATTTCAGATTTATCAACATTTACGTTGGCCCCAGAGGCATTACCATACACATTCCATACACATTCACTAGTTTCATAACACGTTCAATACAGTTCATACTCTTAACCATTATGGTCGTATCATCCGCGAATTGATGTACTACACAAGCATCACCCCCCAGCAAAACAATCCCTTTAATCTTTTTGTCAGCCCTGATTAATGCTGCCAGTGGCTCAGCCACTATGGCATACAGTATGGCCGATAGAGGGCAGCCTTGCCTTACAGACCTCTCGAGTTTAAACTCGTCAGTCAGTGTGCCAGACATTTTAACCTTACCTTTAGCATTCAAATAAATTAACTTTAACCAATTAACCATTCTGTCACCCGCGCCATATTTGCTCAGTACTTTAAACATGAAATCATGTTCTACACGATCAAAGGCTTTATTGAAATCCAAAGCCAAAACCACCCCAGCCTGTTCAGAGTCTGTGAGATACTGTAAGTCATCTCTAATAGAGCATATAGTATTGCTAATATCTCTTATCGGCACGATGTACGTTTGATAAGACGAGACTATTTTGTCCACAAACAATTTAAATCTATTTGTAAAGATCTTCATCAGTATTTTATAGTCCACATTCATCAGTGTCAGGGGCCTATAATTAGTCAATTTATTCTTATCACCTTTCTTATGTATTAGTGTGATAACTCCCACCGACATAGACTCAGGAACTCTTGTAAGCCATTCAATATCCTTAAACACTTTCAACAAAATAGGCGATAACACACTCTTAAAGGCTTTGTAGAAATTAGCTGTCAAGCCATCACTCCCCAGGCTTTTGCTGTTACTTAATTGAGCAATGGCTTCCTCAATTTCAGTAAACATAATATCTGAATCACATATAATCTTATCACTATCATCGAGCTTACACTCTACCTGACCAAGAACATACTCAGTATCAGTCACATCAGTTCCTTCGCTTTTGTACAACTCACTGTAAAAATCATATACATATTCAATCAATGGCACAAAATCTTTAATCACATTACCATCATTATCAATAAGCTCAGACAAAAAACATCGTTCTTGTCTCTGCTTTTCAAGGTTCAAAAAATATCTTGTATTACGTTCACCCTCAATAGCATACTGTGCTCTGCTCCTCACATTGGCACCATCACACTTAATTTTTTCCAGCATATCCAATTCATTTTGAATCTTCACCAAGCGTGCATTATCAATTACAGTTTCACCCCTTAGTCTTATAAATTCCTCCCATAGCACATGCTCCTTTTTCTTTTTCTCAAAGTTCAGCTTTTTCGCAAATTGAATGCTTTTGTATTTAATTTTAGATTTCAATTTTTCCCAACCCTCAATAACATTTATTTGAAATTCGGGTAATGAAGATTCAAATTCAATTAATTTTGTTATACTGCCAATGTACCTCTTTTCACACAAAAGTCTGGAATTTAGATGCCATAACCTGCCCCCTTTACCCCTTCTGTTATTCCCCATCAAAATTACCACACATAAATGATCACTCAGTGCAGTATATTTATGCACCATAGATGTATATATATATATTAAGTTCAGTTTTTTTCCACAAAACAATAATCTATGCGACTCATTCTCAATTTACCCATGACCATTTGCGTCCTGGAAAAGTCTCTGGACACAGGATTCATGGATCTCCATAAATCACAAAGCTCATACTTGTTGAGCATCTTTAGTAACACAGTCTGAGATGTTAGTGATAGTCCAATCGGCTCATCTTAACATTAAAGTCACCAACAATGATATCACAGTCACTCATTGTTTTTTCAATGTCTTTAAAGAATGAAATGCGATCAGTTTCATTTTGTGGTGCAAATACTTTCAGCAGTTTATAGGTATTCTCACTGTTCGTAAAACTAATCTTTACCCATCTCCCTTGAGAATCAGAGCTCACCAAAGAGGCTGAGCTAGCATATTGTCTGCAGACCAAAGTCCCAACTCCCCGTGTCCTATTTGAGGCACAGCTTGTAAAAAACACACCTCTCCATTCCTTGCCAAGGAGCTCAATAAAGTCATTGTCCCAGTGAGTCTCCTGAAGACATATGATGTCAGAATCACACACATGCAAAACCTGGAGGAATTTGTCTCTGTTTCTAAGGCCATTGGCATTTAGGGAGATGATACTAGTCATGATGATAAGAGAATGGAGAAAGAGAATACCCACTATAGTCACGTTGCACACACTGAATAACTTCATGTTCCTTTTTTACCTCGATTCAGGCTCAGCTTTCCACCTCTCCTCCTCTGCTTCGCTGGGTCTTCCAGGTCAGAGTCGGACAGAGCACCTGCCCTGCCACGCGTCTGCCCAGCTGTCATCTCTGCGCTGCCGGTCGCTGACTCCTCCTGCTGTCGGCTGCGGCTCCTGTGGTTATGCGCATGTCCCGCAGACACCGGTGTAGAGGATCTCACCACTGGCCTCCCCAGACGCTGGAACACCATCGGGACCCCACTGTACTCATCACTCGATCCAATCAGCTCCTCCGCTTCCACCACACCCGTCTCACCAACCACCGATTCCTCTGCAGTCTGGATAACAGGCTCGCCACTCTCGGGGACCACCTCTCCTCCTCCCACCGCAGCCGCATTCTGCTCCTCCTCATTGTCTTGTCCAGACATATCCGCTGTGTCGTCTTGCTTACAGCTACATGGAATGTCTTTACACTTTACACATCTTTCTGCTCCCACGGTGCATTCACATGCATAATGTCCATTTTCTTTGCACTTAAAGCACCGGAAGTCAGGGCATTCACGAATGATGTGTCCAGGCTGAAGGCACAGACGACAGACTTTCTGCTGACTATCATGAAGCACTCTAAAATATTCCACACCCTCAACTGGAAGAAATTTCGTGCTGTACGGCAGAGAAGTCACAATGTCAGTGAATCGCACTTTGAGGAAACGTGTCCCATCCAAAACCTCAGTCCTGGCCCATTTCTTCTTTTTTATTGGAGATGCAGGTTCCACCCCCCACATAGTCAATTTATAATAAATCTGAGCATCAGTCACATAAAGAGTCAAGTTCAGGAATGACACAATTCTAGTGTCACGAGTCACTTCGGAAGCAACAATACAGCTGTCACCGATCTTAAATCCGTCGAGGAGACGATCTTTCCCCCTCGGATTGCTCATAGTCATTTCCCACTTATTCACTCTCTTACTCCTGCATCCCAGCACTCGGCCACAGGTACTGTCCACCGCTTTCAAAAGCTGTAACATGGGTATTGTTGACTCACCCTCCACCTCCACACTGTTCTTTACTCCGTTGTCCACTTCCAAACTTCCCGCTGTCACTTCACCGGCAGTGGCGGCCGTGACCGCCATTTTGCTGGTTGTTGCACCTCCACCATTTCTTTCTAACGACTCCACCACATCTCTCTCCACCGCCAAATTCTTACACACCACCTTCTTGGCATGGCTGTGTGAGCAGCCGCCAGCCATCTCTTTTCCGTCTGCCATTTTCGGGACTTTCTTTTTCTCATTGTCAGTAGCCATTCCAGACGTCGTTGCCGTGTAGTCCATCAGAGTTCTTTTTCTCTCCTCCACCGTTGCAGCAAAGCAGCAGACAACTGCTTGGGGAGATACTGTGGGGTGAGAAACACTCACTGTTAATTCAAAAAAGCACCAAAAAGTCACAAGGTAGTTCACACAAAGCACGTTGTGCTCCACAGCTCGCTCCTCGGACAAGATCGGGCATATTCAGGGTGGCATGGCCGTAAGCGATGGAAGAGCATGCACGCACGCTATTTATAGATGGTAAAACACCAGCAAGGGTGGATGGCAAATGCTAATTTGTCATTTTCCTGTGCTCAACAAGCGCCATGACAAGACCCACACGGCATTTAGTTTGGAGTTAATGCACATATACTCACTGACAAATTTAAAAAAAAAAAGAAAAAAAAAGGAAGAAAAAGGAGAGTTTGTCCACTGGTGCTGTTTTCCAAGGAGCTGGCTCCAGCAAAGGAGGAGCAGCGCCCTCTGCCGATGAAAAAGGTGAGAATAAAAAGCTTACAGCACTGGGTATTCCCAGGCGGTCTCCCATCCAAGTACTGACCCGGCCCGACCTTGCTTAGCTACTTCTTCCATTTTACTTTTGTCTATGTTGCTTCTTTTGAATAAGTTTTTATAAAAATTGTGTATGTGTTCTAGAATTTCATCAATATGTATCAGTTCCCTGCCTTCACTATCTTTTAATTTCAAGATTAATGTCTTATCTTGTCTATTCCTTTCTCTCCCTAAAAAGAATGCTGTATTTTTTTCACCCTCTGTGATGTCTTTTATTTTGCTTCTAATTGCCGCACCCCTACATCTGACCTTTTCTATTTCTGTTAAAGGGCCAGTGTGTAATATTTGGCCTGGTTTATTGTCAAATCTGAATCTGAATATTCTACCCATTTACATGTTTAAGTGTATAATCGCTACAAAATAAAATTCGTTTGGTTTTAGTAGCCTTATAATTATGCTTTTATATATATATCTATATATATATAGATATAGATATATGTATATGTATATGTATGTATATATATATATATATATATATATATACATATATATATATATATATATATGTGTATACAGTACAGGCCAAAAGTTTGGACACACCTTCTCATTCAATGCGTTTTCTTTATTTTCATGACTATTTACATTGTAGATTCTCACTGAAGGCATCAAAACTATGAATGAACACATGTGGAGTTATGTACTTAACAAAAAAAGGTGAAATAACTGAAAACATGTTTTATATTCTAGTTTCTTCAAAATAGCCACCCTTTGCTCTGATTACTGCTTTGCACATTCTTGGCATTCTCTCGATGAGCTTCAAGAGGTAGTCACCTGAAATGGTTTCCACTTCACAGGTGTGCCTTATCAGGGTTAATTAGTGGGATTTCTTGCTTTATCAATGGGGTTGGGACCATCAGTTGTGTTGTGCAGAAGTCAGGTTAATACACAGCCGACAGCCCTATTGGACAACTGTTAAAATTCATATTATGGCAAGAACCAATCAGCTAACTAAAGAAAAACGAGTGGCCATCATTACTTTAAGAAATGAAGGTCAGTCAGTCCAGAAAATTGCAAAAACTTTAAATGTGTCCCCAAGTGGAGTCGCAAAAACCATCAAGCGCTACAACGAAATTGGCACACATGAGGACCGACCCAGGAAAGGAAGACCAAGAGTCACCTCTGCTTCTGAGGATAAGTTCATCCGAGTCACCAGCCTCAGAAATCGCAAGTTAACAGCAGCTCAGATCAGAGACCAGATGAATGCCACACAGAGTTCTAGCAGCAGACCCATCTCTAGAACAACTGTTAAGAGGAAACTGCGCGAATCAGGCCTTCATGGTCAAATAGCTGCTAGGAAACCACTGCTAAGGAGAGGCAACAAGCAGAAGAGATTTGTTTGGGCCAAGAAACACAAGGAATGGACATTAGACCAGTGGAAATCTGTGCTTTGGTCTGATGAGTCCAAATTTGAGATCTTTGGTTCCAACCGCCATGTCTTTGTGAGACGCAGAAAAGGTGAACGGATGGATTCCACATGCCTGGTTCCCACTGTGAAGCATGGAGGAGGAGGTGTGATGGTGTGGGGGTGTTTTGCTGGTGACACTGTTGGGGATTTATTCAAAATTGAAGGCACACTGAACCAGCACGGCTACCACAGCATCCTGCAGCGACATGCCATCCCATCCGGTTTGCGTTTAGTTGGACGATCATTTATTTTTCAACAGGACAATGACCCCAAACACACCTCCAGGCTGTGTAAGAGCTATTTGACCAAGAAGGAGAGTGATGGAGTGCTGCGGCAGATGACCTGGCCTCCACAGTCACCGGACCTGAACCCAGTCGAGATGGTTTGTGGTGAGCTGGACCACAGAGTGAAGGCAAAGGGGCCAACAAGTGCTAAACACCTCTGGGAACTCCTTCAAGACTGTTGGAAAACCATTTCAGGTGCCTACCTCTTGAAGCTCATGGAGAGAATGCCAAGAGTGTGCAAAGCAGTAATCAGAGCAAAGGGTGGCTATTTTGAAGAAACTAGAATATAAAACATGTTTTCAGTTATTTCACCTTTTTTTGTTAAGTACATAACTCCACATGTGTTCATTCATAGTTTTGATGCCTTCAGTGAGAATCTACAATGTAAATAGTCATGAAAATAAAGAAAACGCATTGAATGAGAAGGTGTGTCCAAACTTTTGGCCTGTACTGTATATAGCAAGGGCCTTGCTTTACAGAGGTCGCCATCTTGCGCCGCCATGTATGTACGGCAGACCGAGCGGACAATCCAGCCAGCCAGAGAACGCGTTTCGCGTGTATAAATAAACCAACGAAGGAGGAGGAGGAAACAGCAGAGAGTGTTAGCAGTTCGTTGATGGATAGTAGTGACAAGTTTTTTTTTGTTATAAAGTTTGCGAATGGACCACACTTACCACGCAACAGGAGAGAATGAACCCGAACCGTCATCTGCGAGGAAAAGAAGACGCAACTTCACTCCTTGTGATGCACTCTCTGCGGTGCTTTTCCTCCTGATGATATATCTCCCCAACGATGGTAGCACCGAATCCCATTCTGTGCAGCCAAATGGGAGCAGAGAATTCAGCCTCTTGTCTCGCCCGCTCAGCATCCAAGTTCCTCATCTGTATGCTCCGGCTCAAACAGGTATGGCTCTGGGTCTGTGTCCGCTACAAGAAAATCTTCAAAATCATGTTCAAAGTCGTCCATTGCAGCTACTATAGTCCGGAGATACTGCTAGGCTAAATAAACAGCTGAGCTCTGTTTACAGGCTACGTTGTCAGTCAGTGTGCGGGCTGGAGACTGGTGGAGCAGAGGGGAGAGGGGGTACCCGCTTGGTATTGTAAACGTGAATGTGTGTATGGAGTATGTGTGTTACGCTAGAAGAGTCAGAGTTTGGGACGGAGTCTTTTACCCCCTGGAGTGTTACCGGAGTTTTTGGAGTGCTCAAATAAATGGGCCTTTTTCCCGAACGCTACTCTGGTCTCCTGCTCGAGAGGGATTCATTACAATATCGTAACATGGTTTAGATTTCTAAATAAACATTCACCTCGTCGCTAGATAGACCTACTCCTGAAAAACTTGTGTCTGCGCAAGGCTTTTTGTCCCTACGAGGCCACCGTCATTTACCCGACGGGAGGAGTGAGCAAGTGAGCCCTGCAATCTAGAATTTGACCACTGATGTCACTGTTTTCAACGGTTTTCAACCCATTTTACACAGTGGCCCTTTAATCTGTTTTTATAAATTTCATACCATTCATTTGTTCTGGTCTTATCTTGATCTAAGAAAAAAAGTTCCTTATTTAATTGTTCTTTTAATTCCTTTTCTTCCCTGTTTTCTTTCCATCTTTTTTCTTTGCTGTAATTTATGCTAAGTTTTTTTATCCTTTCTTTAACCCCTTCCCATCTGTCAATGTAATTGTCTGTATCATTTAGTTCTTCTGTAATTTTGTTGAGCAGATTCTTCATTTTGTTTCTATAAGTGCTGTCCAGTAGTAAACTTGCATTGAAACACCACCCCCCTCCTCCCTTTGTGTGATTCTTAGCTCCAAATTCCCACTGTAAAGCCGAGTGATCACTCCAATTATTAATTTCATACTTTACCTTATTTATCATTTTAACTGTTTCTCTGCTGACTAACAACAGGTCAAGCCTAGATTGTTTTAACATTCCCATCACCACTTGTCTACGAGAAAACTCGCGCCTGTCTGGGTTATTTATCCTCCAGATGTCTACCAGCCCATGTTCTGTTATTAATTTCTTGAAGTAATTTCTGCTGTTATCTTCTTTATAGACACTATTTCTGGATACATCCATTTGTGACAAGGTTATGTTAAAATCACCTACTAGAAGGGTTTTTTCATTTATCCATTTCCTTATGCTGTTTAGCTGCTTCTTCCTTTCCTTTTCAGTATTTTCTGCATGCACATTAATTATTCTGTATTCATTGTTGTTTAAAAAGATATCAACAATAATAATTTTCCCTATATTGTCTTTATAAACCAATGTACTATTTTCTATACAGTTATTCTTGATTAGTACTGCTACCCCCCCACTTTTGCATGTACCCAGATTGCTGTGTATTTGACCCTCCCACAAGTTTTGGACCTCATTCACATGTTTGCTCTCCCACCAGGTTTCTTGCAGACATAGTACATGACTTTTGTTGTTAAAAAAGACAGATCTTATTTTTTGTGTGGATCTCAGTCCATTAATGTTGAGGGAGGCAGCCAGCAGCATGAAAAGTGCAAGTGGAAGGATATTGAAACTGGTCATATCATTTTATTTTTTTCTTTCTCTGTAAGCCTTTTCCTATTCCTTTGTTTTGTTTTTTACCTCTGTAATATTTCAGATGTGTTTCCAAGTCAGCATCTGAGCCAGAGCCACTATTTGATCGACCCAAATTAAATGATCTGGATGTATTTTCCACACTGTCGAATGATGCTTGCTCATGTTGTACTGATATGTCCATCTCATCATCATCACTGTCAGATTCATCCACTTTCTCGCTCATTACTTCACTTTCCTCATTAAACAGAGGGTGACTTTCAGGTGGCCCTGACTCTGATGGTGAAGATAGACTTTCATTGGCACAAATGCACCTGTCTTCCTTATGATGACAGATGTTGCACTTTTCTGCTGCTAACATGCATTCCCTTGCATAATGGCCTTGCACCCCACACTTGCGACACATGAATTCTGGACAATCTCTCAGTATGTGACCAGGCTGAATGCATAATCTGCAGACACGGATCTGTCTGTCATGAATAACACGGAAATATTCAGTGCCAGATGCAGTGGTAAATTTTGCAGAGTATGGCAATGACTGTACAGTTTGATTGAATTTTACCTTGCAAAAACGTGTTCCGTCAGCAACATCAGTTCCAGGCCACATTCTCCTTCTGATCGATGATGTGGCTGACACACCCCACCCCCTCAGTTTGTCCAATATTTCCTCATCCTCAACATAAGCCGGCAGATTCAGAAAGGAAACAACAAGTTCATCATTGCAGAGTTCACGTCCCAAAATTTGCACATTCCCGATCTTAAAACCCTCCAGCAGTTTGTCTTTTCCTTTTTCACTTGACATCGTTACTTCATATTTTCTGGCTCCTGTTTGTCTGCATGCCAAAAGTCCTCCACACGTTAGTCTGATTCCTCTCATAAATTCCGTGATGGTCACTCTGCCTTCACCCTGTAGTTCAGTGATAACAGTTAGACACTTCTTGAACTGTTTCACCAGTCTTCCCCCATCTGCATGTCCAACATTTCCCTCCAATGTGTCATTCATCGTCACACTTTTCCCGTCTTCCATCCGCATCACTGGTACACCTTTTCCCGTACTCTTATTCAGTATCATCTCTGTATTTTCCACCACATTTTGTGCGTTAAGCTGCTTATCTTTGTCAGAAACCATTCCGTGTCGTTTGTCCTCCACCATGTCGAGTCCTCCATGTTCCTTGTTTGTTGCCATATTTCAGTCCAAAAGGTAAATTAACTACTTAAAAGGTTCCCCCAAGCAGTAAAAAAACTGCTGGGGGAAACACTCACTTTCAAAATAAACCAAAACAATCTGTCTCACACTCCAAAAGAAAGAACTTGAAGCTTTAAACAAGAGCTCACAACTGCTATTGTACTCTGAAGCTCACTTCCTGGTTCTATCAACTCAGTGGGCGTGTTCAGTGACACGCACACCATTTATAGATGGTACAACACCAGCAAGGGTGGATGGCAAATGGTAATCTGTCATTTTCCTGCACTCGGTGAAAATGTTTAGATGATCAATTTCAAGGACAAACTATCAATGTCTTTTTTTTTTTTTTTTTTTTTTCTTAGCATACATGCTGAATCAGCTGTTGACTGAGAAACAACATTACCTCACAAATGCTTTAACTTACCAGGGACAAGTAAAAATGGGAAAGAAATCCACAGTGAAAGTGAAAATAAACTGAATGCAGCGAAGGAGGCTCCACACACCGACGCAATAATAACATTACTCTCAGGGAATTGACGTGGAATTGTCCGCGATGGCGTTTTAGCAACTGATCAAAAACTTACAATTTGTGGAAAAAGTTCTCAAATTTTGAGATATTTTTCATTCTTCTTTTTTGATTAAAAAAAAAAAAATCAAAACGCCGTGCTGCATCATAGGAAACAGAAGTCATTCAAACTAAAAGTGATCTTTACACTTGAAAATAAAAGTTTGATTTCTTTTGTCCTCATTTCTTCTTTTAGACATTCAACCAACCAACTAAAAATGACCCTGTCACCAGTTGAGAAACACTGGTCTAAAACATTTGAGACAAATTGAACTTTAATTGACATGGAAACCTATTAGTATTCAGAGCCTGGAGACTCAGGTGTGGTGGTGTGCTCCTCAGGTGCTGCCTCATCTTCCTGACGCGTCTACATGACAAAAATATGAATGAAAATCAGAATAATGTCTGACTCATGAGGACATTTTTCAAGCCTAGACCAGCACAAGTGACTTTTTGTAAAAGGATACCACCTCTACAAAAACATGCAATATCTGCTCACAGTTTGTATCAATTTGTGCTTTTTGTACAAATGCTTAACACTAACCTTAGTTCCTCGATGGGGAGCATATCTGAGGGTATCTGCAATTGATACTTCAATTGTTTTCTGAAGGATCTTTGGGTGGTTTCTTCAGCAGGCCTCTGAAGATAAAGAAAGACAAAAGAAGCAGAAAAGGGAAAATCTGCTGCTGAAAATTTGTGGGCGAGATTATTTAAAGGAGCAATAAGCGAAATTCATCATTTCTAGATTGAAGGAAGTAAAAAATTGTTATGTGAAGAACTAGAGGTGTAATTTCATCTGGAGTATAGCATGACCTCACACACCCTCTCTCTATGTTGATCTCTAGCCCATTGTTTACAAGCCGGTCCAGCTGCGCGTTCATGTACATTCATGTGAATACGCACCTCTCTCCCTCCCTCCCTCTCGGAGCCCTTGGCCCTCCCTCCCTATAAAAGGCTACAGCCAGTAAGCAATTTCGAAGTGAAATGGCGGAGAGCAAAACTGGGGCTAACCGGTGCTTCCTCCTCAGGCTCCACTTCACTCAGCTGCCCCACAGATCCGCTGCCTCTCCCACTTTAACCTCAATAACAATCCGGAGCTAGCTGGGAGCGGCTGGCGAGGCGTTAGCCGCAGCATGACCGGAGGGAAGCACAGCCAGTTAGACTCTACTAGCTTCCCAACTAGCCCCGGCTCTCTGTTTGGATCCAACCGGAGTACCGAGCCCTGGTTTGTTATTCAGCTTAATGTGGGAAGAAGCAGCGGGTATATCGAGCAGCTGAGTGAAGCTGGGTGAAATGGAGGCTGCGGAGGAAACACTGGGATGGGTTAAAGAAGCAACAGACAGCATTTTTGCCTATATACAGTACAGGCCAAAAGTTTGGACACACCTTCTCATTCAATGCGTTTTCTTTATTTTCATGACTATTTACATTGTAGATTCTCACTGAAGGCATCAAAACTATGAATGAACACATGTGGAGTTATGTACTTAACAAAAAAAGGTGAAATAACTGAAAACATGTTTTATATTCTAGTTTCTTCAAAATAGCCACCCTTTGCTCTGATTACTGCTTTGCACACTCTTGGCATTCTCTCCATGAGCTTCAAGAGGTAGTCACCTGAAATGGTTTTCCAACAGTCTTGAAGGAGTTCCCAGAGGTGTTTAGTACTTGTTGGCCCCTTTGCCTTCACTCTGTGGTCCAGCTCACCCCAAACCATCTCGATTGGGTTCAGGTCCGGTGACTGTGGAGGCCAGGTCATCTGCCGCAGCACTCCATCACTCTCCTTCTTGGTCAAATAGCCCTTACACAGCCTGGAGGTGTGTTTGGGGTCATTGTCCTGTTGAAAAATAAATGATCGTCCAACTAAACGCAAACCGGATGGGATGGCATGTCGCTGCAGGATGCTGTGGTAGCCATGCTGGTTCAGTGTGCCTTCAATTTTGAATAAATCCCCAACAGTGTCACCAGCAAAACACCCCCACACCATCACACCTCATCCTCCATGCTTCACAATGGGAACCAGGCATGTGGAATCCATCTGTTCACCTTTTCTGCGTCTCACAAAGACACGGCGGTTGGAACCACAGATCTCAAATTTGGACTTATCAGACCAAAGCACAGATTTCCACTGGTCTAATGTCCATTCCTTGTGTTTCTTGGCCCAAACAAATCTCTTCTGCTTGTTGCCTCTCCAGTTGTTCTAGAGATGGGTCTGCTGCTAGAACTCTGTGTGGCATTCATCTGGTCTCTGATCTGAGCTGCTGTTAACTTGCGATTTCTGAGGCTGGTGACTCGGATGAACGTATCCTCAGAAGCAGAGGTGACTCTTGGTCTTCCTTTCCTGGGTCGGTCCTCATGTGTGCCAGTTTCGTTGTAGCGCTTGATGGTTTTTGCGATTCCACTTGGGGACACATTTAAAGTTTTTGCAATTTTCCGGACTGACTGACCTTCATTTCTTAAAGTAATGATGGCCACTCGTTTTTCTTTAGTTAGCTCATCGGTTCTTGCCATAATATGAATTTTAACAGTTGTCCAATAGGGCTGTCGGCTGTGTATTAACCTGACTTCTGCACAACACAACTGATGGTCCCAACCCCATTGATAAAGCAAGAAATTCCACTAATTAACCCTGATAAGGCACACCTGTGAAGTGGAAACCATTTCAGTTGACTACCTCTTGAAGCTCATCGAGAGAATGCCAAGAGTGTGCAAAGCAGTAATCAGAGCAAAGGGTGGCTATTTTGAAGAAACTAGAATATAAAACATGTTTTCAGTTATTTCACCTTTTTTTAAGTACAAAACTCCACGTGTTCATTCATAGTTTTGATGCCTTCAGTGAGAATCTACAATGTAAATAGTCATGAAAATAAAGAAAACGCATTGAATGAAAAGGTGTGTCCAAACTTTTGGCCTGTATTGTATATCATTATGAAAATAATGTGGGTTGCACAGGGTAGTATACACAGTAAATTCAGACTATCAGCGTTTACATAGGTTACTTAATGGCTTTGCAATCTTTGCAATAAGCTTCTGCCACCAGGGACGAATTTTCGGGGACAGAATCTGCTTTACGGCAGGAAATGCATCATGTATTGCCTGGTCGGTCAGAAGCACAATGGCAGCCGTAATGGCAGATGTATTTTAAGACCCCTGTTTGGGTGTAGCTCTGTTAAAAGCCTATTTGTTAATGTGTCTATGTCAATGTGATATGTGCTGCAAACGGTCTGGATTAGTGCAGAGATTGTTTAGTTGTGTGCAAGAATCTGTTTGTGAACAGTATTAGCAAACTAAACACTTATGTAGCACCTGGGTCAAATTAATTTAACATACTAGGACTAATAACCACTGTATTGATACCTCAAAATGTCAGGGTGATGTATGACCCAGTAAAGCACAGTGATAGGCTAGTGATCAGAAGTCTAGAGGACACTCAAAGAGGGAGTAGACAGAAGACTGAGATGCTTTTAAGTGGTACCATGTATTGGAAAAAAATAGTAAATGACATACAATATTTAAAGTGAAATTATATACAATGAGTAGATCGATCAATTTGTGAACACAGACTAGGAACAGCAGTTTAAGGTAAATCAACTCTCATTCAATTACGTGAATATGCACATCAAATAATCAATATGCACAATAAGACTTGAGTATGCACATCAAATAATCAATATGCACAATAAGACTTCAACTGACACAGATATATCTCAGCGTCAGCAATTGTACACTCCCAAATACTCGGTTCAGCATGAACACAAATCATGACCCCAGCGCCCACCCACAGTTCATTGAAACCCACGTCTGGGTTTGAGATTGAGTCCAGGGGGAATATGAGTGAGAGAGTGTGTGTGAAGGGAATGTGTGGGGGTAGTGGCAATGGGGACAGCAAGTGGGGTGAGAGTTCTTGTGGGCTACAGAGAGCCCCCTACCAGCCTGGCAGGAGGGATGCGGCTCTTCAGCAATCTGTCAGTCTGTAGGCTCTAGGCCTGCTCCTTAGCTTGCCATCAATCAAAACCCTGGCCAGTCCATGCGTGTGCTAAACACTCATTCGTCGCGGGTTTCAGCACGGCAGTTTTGGCACGGTAAGAGGCTCCTGTAGCTCGTCTCTCATGCAGCTTCCCCACTGCTCCTGCTGAGACTGAACCACAGCGGCTCAATACATACATGTGATCGGCCGCAACGACGACAACCCACGTGACGTCACCACGTCCTAACGTCAATAACTAGACGTCTCATGATGTCTCTTGCCAATAAAATGGGATTTATCACCCGGGTTACACTTAGCTTTGGCGAAGCCAACTAATCAATGACCTAACTGCAATCTATCACAACAATAACTCAGTAAACAGCATCAAAGCACATACAACAAGTTAAACAGTCTTGCTTAGCCCATAAAGCTGTGATAAGCTATGCCCAGTTGTTACATTACCGATCCTTGAGTGGATGGGAGAAAGAGTCACTTGGTGGTGTACTGTTTTGTTGGCCGGCAGAAGAAGGCTGGGAAGGTGTGGTTTCAGCTGCAGTCTTTGTTGTGTCCTTTGTTCCAAAGGTTCTGATCCGAGGAAGCTGGTCGCTCGGGGTCCTTGCAGAGTTAGATGCTGGGTGCTAATTCACTTAGTTCCTTGTTGCTGGAAAGCTAGTTGCAATGGCCTTGTGTTTGTAACAGAGTCTGTGATCAGTTGCCCTCCCTTTAGTGGTCTGGGCTATGGAGCAGAGGTTTGGGCCTCTGCTGTCCCAGGCCCGGCCGGAAAGAGGGGTGCAGCTGCTACAGCAGCTGGAGCAAGAAAAGGAAGAAATCTGATGGAAGAGAGCAGATCTTTGCAGGATGCCTGTGACATCACAGAGTCACATGTTACTGTAAAAGTTCTGTCCAATCATCTTGTGAGACTTGTGTCTCACTGAGGTGTGAGGTGAGACCTCCTGTGATGATGGGTGTCACCTAGCTGTCTTTCTTTGGAGAACAAAGAGCATGCAGAAGAAAAAGCTTTTAAATCTCCAGTTATGATTTTACCAAATGAAATCTCATCTGTGGTCCTGTAAATCCCAACATAGGTAGGTAGCACCATTTCATAAATCAAATTCCTGCTCCCCAAATTCTCACTGAGTCATTCAAATAGCTGGTGGTGGTCTTTTCGTAGTTTCCTCTTCTGCTACCTTCAATCAAATCCCAGTTATGGTTTGTCCTATTGCAAACCTTTATATTCGATGGAGCCACAGTCATGCTTCAGCCATTAATCATTTCTGTTTGGTTATCTTATTGCTATGGCATCATTGCTGACCTGAAATTTGCTTGTTGTTCAGTCCAATGTTCCTTGCACTCGTTCATGTTTCCAATTCCGTCTGCCTCAGTTCGGTTAGGATGGCTGTCATTTATCCCACGTTCCCCCAATACCGACGCTCTACACGTTCTCATGCCGTTTGCTCAGTCATCCATGGCCCTCTAACTACATGCTGCATGCATGAACACCTGTTCATCCGCTACTGCTCACCTATCGTTTTAAAATCCTCAATCATGAATCACCATGAATATTCCATTTTGGTTATATAATCACAAATTCTATCTGCTGATTCTCTATCTGCTGGTCCTGGGACATATTCTGCTGTATTCATTTATTCAAGTTGGCCGTGAGTTAATGCAATTTTATTGGTTCATTTCCTTTTACCTTGTTTGCCTTATCTCTCGCTCATTTTCATGGTCTTCAGGACCTCACACAAATGCACAATCACAGTTTGTGGGACCTCATGCTGTACGCACTAACAACCTTGGTCTTCAGACCTCATGGATGCTCTATCATGTTCTGTGAGACCTCATGCTGTATGCACTAACAACCTTGGTCTTCAGACCTCATGGATGCTCTGTCATGTTCTGTGGGACCTCATGATGTATGCACTAACGACCTCGGTCTTCTGACCTCATGCAAATGCTCTATCATGTTCTGTGGGACCTCATGCTGTATGCTCTAACACCCCTGGTCTTCGGGACCTCATGCCAATGCCCCACCATGGTCTGTGGGACCTCATGTTTTATGCTCTGCCTCCCTCGGTCTTCAGGACCTCATGCAAAAGCCCCATCATGGCCCATGAGACCTTATGCTGTATGCCCTAACACCCTCGGTCTTCGGACCTCATGCAAATGCCCCATCATGATCTGTGGACCCCATGCTGTATGCTCTAACACCCCTGGTCTTCGGGACCTCTTGCAAATGCCCCATCATGGTCTGTGGATCTCATGCACCAACACCAAAGTCATTGGACCGCCTCTGAATGCTTATCCCCTGCAACACTTAATTTGTTTTGGTCATGGGACCCATTTAATTTCCGTTTGTCATATTGGACGTAATTTATGTTTGGTCTGACCTTATTTTAATTTATCCTTTTTATTTAAGTTGGTCTTCTGACCTTAGTTTCTGTTTGGTCATATGACCTTTTATTTTGTTCTACTGATGGTCTTTAGGACTCCAGTTTGTGCACCCAGGTCTACGGGACCTCATGCTTATACATGGTAATTTCTTTTTGTCCGACAGGCCATAATTTCTGTTTGTCAAGATGACTTTAATTTCTTATTGGTCACTGGACCTTATTTTACTTTCACCATTTTATTTGAGTTGGTCTTATGATCTTAATTTTATTTACGTTTGGTCTTTATTGATCTTTTATTGTTTTCTACACACATAGGCCCAGGTCACTAGGACCTCGCACCAGTCACGTTAATCTCAGTTTGGTCATCAGACCCTTTATTTCTGTTGCTGTCATGCTGAAAATTGCTGACTTTAATTTATGTTTGGTCGCCCCACCTTTGCCTTTTGTTTGCATTATATTAAGTTTGGTCTTCTGACCTTAATTTATGTTTGGTCTTACGATCTTTCATTTCCGTTGGTCCTTGTTGACCTTTTACGTCATTCAACATATGGACACCCATGGCCTCCAGAATCATGCCCATCCCCAGCCTCCCTCTGCCATATGACCTTCTCCCCTGCCACTGCCATTTCACCCCTAGCTTCATTTCGGTGGTTAGACCCATCTAAGACTCCCTCTGCCACGTCATTTCCATGCTCATCTCACATCCCCTGTTTTCTAGATAGCAGCAGTCATTGTATTGTTTTTTGCTCTGTTTTTTTTACTGTGTTACTTACATTTGAAATGTAACACCAACCTGCCAAGGGACTACAGATGGAATAGGTGCTGTGCCATCTCAGGCTATCTTATTTTTTATTTTTTTCCACATTTAATCAACATGCATATGTGTGTTTTGTCAACCCTGTTACGATACACCAATTAATGTTTGAAAATGTTTTAAATGCATATTTACAAGAAATTTGATATACTATGAAGGATAAATCTCCCCTTATTACACTGAGTGTGTTTGTACAGTGGGAATATTGAGGTGTTTATGTTTTATCCATGGATGAATATGTTCATTTGCAATTGACACTTTCACAGCATCTTTCTTTTTAAGAACAGAATATGGAAACAAAACAATAATACCCACATTTCGCTCTGTAGATTACTGGTTTCTTTTACTTAACATATAAAATGTGTTGATTTGACGTTTGTCTTTTCATTTTTTGAATTATACTAGAATATTATATAAGTAACAGGGCTGACACCTCAGTAACAGGGTTGACAACAGTTACCATACTGCTAGTTTAAGTTGCAGCTTTGGGTGTAATGAAGATAATGGGACATTCATAAACCTTTAATTCAACATGACTAATCAAAGAATATTTTGGAGACATATTTATTGAGAGGTTTTAGCATTTTTCAAAGCATGAAGGATATTGAAAGGACAGTCACAATGAATTTGATCCATTGAACATGTTTGGCCTGCTCCGAAAGTTGCATTATTTCACTTTTGTGAACATGCTGGTGAAAAGACAAATAAGTGTCCTCTTATTTTCATGATTTTTCTTAGAGTTATATAATGTTTGACAGAGGGGGGCGAGCTTATTGTGTCAGCCCTGTTTCCACAAAAGGACACGTTAAAAAGATATTTGTTAGAAATTTTTGATGTACATAAATAACATGATATAACCCTCTTATGAATGCACACCATGTGGTCTCATGACCTTCACCACATGGCTAGTAATGGCTGCCAAGAACATTTTCGTCAACCCTGTTACTAATCTAGCGTAACAGGGTTGACAAAAGTATGGTTTTATGAGTACATGAAAATATACTTTCCTTACCAATATTAGACAATATATACATAGTTTTACAAGTTTCATTGCTAGCTGAGAGGGAAATTGGAGGTGACAAGTTTTTGAAATTTGGCATAGTGTCAGGTATGGGTATAAGGTTTTCAAAAACCAAGTTGGGATAGCCACAAATTTCAATATGGCCCTCACCGGAGATTTGGATCTGCTCCAAATTGTAATGAGCTCCATGTTGGACCATGTTATACCTCTCCACCAAGTGGAACACCATGCCAAATTTCAGAAACTTGTCACCAAGTGCACAATTTTTTCAATTTCCCTCTCAGCTAGCAACGAAACTTGTAAAACCATGTATATCATGTAAATACTATTGGTAAGGAAAGTAAATTTTCATGTACTTGCAAAACCATACTTTTGTCAACCCTGTTACCATCAACCCTTTTAAGCTAGAATGGTAACAGGGTTGATGGTAACAGAGTTGACGAAAAATGTTCTTGGCAGCCATTACTAGCCACGCGGTGAAGGTCATGAGACCACATGGTGTGCATTCATTAGAGGCTTGAATCATATTATTTATGTACATTAAACATTTCTAACAAATATCTTTTTAACGTGTCCTTTTGTGGAAACAGGGCTGACACAATAAGTTCGTCCCCAAACATTATATAACTCTAAGAAAAATCATGAAAATAAGGACACTTATTTGTCTTTTCACCAGCATGTTCACAAAAGGAAGCTGATTTCACTCACTTTGAGGAATTAATGCAACTTTTGGAGCAGCCAATTATCTCAGAAGGGGTGTTTTCATTAAAAATAACAGGGTTGACAACTACCTGGCGACCTGACTAAATTGATGTTTTTTACAACATTTTACATTTATTAAGAATAAAACCCATTCATGAGTAATGAAAGGACACTTGAGGCTTTATATATAAGTTTATATTTTTATGATAGTTTGACTTTTTTGGGCCTTAATAGCTAGTAAAAGTAGAACAATCATATTGAGCAACAGGCCATTTTTCAGCTTTTGAATGATGCTTCATACAAAAAGGTGTTTAAAACTTGTTGAAAACGAAATAAATAAAATTTTACATTGTTTCAATGTTACAAGAGATATCATGGAAAATAAATTCTAAAATGATTATAGTGTATTTATTGTTTATTGACATTTATAGCACAGTTTTGTTTGAGGGACACAAATGGCACGTTTTCATATAATGACCCTTATACTTCTTCCTACCCCCTTTCAAACATGTGAAATGTTGATCCCTTTTTTGTTGTTTGCTTATTTTCTCTAATTTATTGCTTACATCAATCAAACATGCTTATTATGACTGATTTTATTTCTTTCTCTCTCTCATACAGATACAGCTTTAAATAGGAATTCTCCTCATGTGCATTGATGGAAATATTTTAACTTTAAGAACATTTTCTGTGCAGCTGATACAGTTTTGTTGTTTAGTTTGACCCATATTTAGTCAAAAATCCTCAAACAGTAACTATGCTATTATCTTTACTATTAATATAACATGACTACATAACATGCTCTCTGCTCATTGTAAGTTAAATTAACGTTCTCTAAGTGTTTGTTGTTATTTAGCGCTGTTATCCTCTCTGCATCTTAAACTAGTAATTTTTGCTTTATTCTTCATCACTGCGTCTAATCTCCCGCTGTACTTTAAAACTTTAACTAGTTCTGCTCAAGCACCCTGCTCTCTTCTCTTAGCGACTATCACACTGCAGTCAAGCCAGCCGTCTCTCGTTTTTGCATAGTCAAACCAGCCGTCCTGACATTTCAAGTGCACCCGTATTGTAGACTTTACAGTAAATACTCCAGCCTGTATTAACTTCGGGTTTTCAAAATAAAAATGTGAAAGTTAATAAAAAGAGACACAAGTACTATTTGAAAATCACTGGGTATTTATCACTGGGTATTTGTCGAACCCCCCCCAGCTAGTACCACAAACACCACCATGATAGTACTGCGGTCAAGCCAGCCATCTCTTGTTTTTGCATAGTCAAGCCAGCCGCCAGCGCTAATACTCCAGCATGTATTAACTTCCGGTTTTCAAAATAAAAATGTGAAAGTTAATGGAAAGAGGCGTTTCAAAATGATCCAACGCTGGTTTTGAGTCATGACGTCACATGACCTGGTAGATATGGAGATACAAAGCATTTTTTGTTATTAAATACTTAATATAAAATATGAAGTGCTTTACACTCTGATCAAATTAGTTGTGTCTTAAGATGCCAGTGTACTAACATGAAGCTATTTTTTAATAAAATAAATTAGTATTAAATATGAGGAGCATTAAACTCTAATTAATTTGGTTGTGTCTTAACTTGCCAGTATACTAACATGAACCTATAGGGATTTTAATACATTAAATCACATGACCTGGAAGCTATTTAGCTAAAATTCTATTTTTTAATAAAATAAATTAATATGAAATATGAGGAGCATTAAACTCTAATTAAATTAGCTGTGTCTTAACCTGCCAGTATACTAACATGATCCTATAATGATTTTTAGCCATTAGGTCACATGACCTGGAAGCTATTGAGCTAAAATTCTACTTTGTCATTAAAAAAATTATGAAAAAAAAATATATATCAGGAGCATTAAACTCAAATTACATTGGTTTTGTCTGAAGCTGCCCGTGTTCTACCATGATCCTAAACTGATTTTGAGCCATTATGTCACATGACCTGGAAGCTATTGAGTTAAAATGCTATTTTTTCATAAACAAAAAAAAAAAGAAAAAAGAAATATGAGGAGTATTAAACTCAAATTGCATTGGCTGTGTCTGAAGCTGCCAGTGTACTGACATGATCCTACACTGATTTTGCGCTATTAGGTCACATGACCTGGAAGCTATTGAGCTAAAATGCTATTTTCAAATAAAAGAAATTAATATTAAATATGAGGAGCATTAAACTCTAATTAATTTGGTTGTGTCTTAACCTGCCAGTGGAGTAACATGACCCTATACTGATTTTTAGACATTAGGTCACATGACTTGAAAGCTATTGGCTAAAATGCTATTTTTTTTTATTAGAAAAATTAATATAAAATATCAGGAAGTTTAAACTCTAATTAAATTGGCTGTGTGTTAGGCTGCCAGTGTTCTAATACGATCCTACACTGACTTTGAGCCGTTAAGTCACATGACCTGGAAGCTATTGAGCTAAAAACAGAATGTTTTACAAATTTCATTCTGTAGCAATAGCATATTTAAAATATTGTAGGAATGTTATACTGAGAATGTTCTTGCTTTATCACCAAATTACATTTTAGGAATGTTTTACAAATCATATTCTGCATTAATAACATCCTGATAATATTCTTAGAAAGTTGCAGAGTGAATGTTTGAACACAGTTAATAAATAACAAAGGAATTTTTTTTTCTTTAAAAAAAAGACTTTCTGATATCCCAAGTATCAAAAGCATCCTGAAAATATTTTCAGACAGTTATAGTAAGAATGTTCTTGTTTTGTCAACATATCATATTTCAGGAATATTTTATAAATCACATTGTGCATCAATAACATCCTAAAATATTTTTTAAAATGCTATCGTAAGAATGTTCTTGCTTTGTCACAGTATTGCATTTGAGGAATGTTTAACAAATTTCATTCTGCAGCAATAACATCTTAAAAATCTTGTAGGAATGTTATAGTGATAATGTTCTTGCTTTATCACCAAATTACATTTAGGAATGTTTTACAAATCATATTCTGCATTAATAACATCCTGGAAACATTTTCATAAAGTTAAAGTAAGAATGTTCTTGTTTTGTAACCATAGCATATTCCAGGAATGTTTTATAAATCATGTTCTGCACCAATAATATCCTGAAAATATTTTTAGGGAAATAGAGTAAAATTGTTTTTCTTTTCTCAGCATGTTACATTACAGGAATGTTTTATAAATCAAATTCTGCATCAATAACATCCTCAAGATATTTTAAGAAAGTTGAGGTGAGAATGGTATTGTTTTTTCACCATATCATAGTCTGGGAATATTTTACAAATAATATCCTGCTTCAAAAAACATCCTAAAGATGTTTTTAAAAAGTTGCCATAATGATGCTCTTGTTTTATCACCATATCATATTTCAGGAATATTTTGAAAATTTCATGCTGCAACAATAACATCTTAAAGATATTGTAGGAATGTTATAGTGAGAATGTTCTTGCTTTATCACCAAATTACATTTTAGAAATGTTTTACATTTCAGAGAGTTGAACCTGACCAGGTCTCCTTTCCTCTTTTTTTAGGGAATGGGTCGATTAGCAGACTGAGCCTGACCCTTACTGATCTTAAAAAAATTCTCTTTATACATGATGTTTGATATACTTTGGTCTGTTTGGCAGTATAGTCATCCTCCCTACTTAAAAGGTTGTACTGTATGACATTAGAGCTCTCAACTGTAATTATTTCCTAGTTGTGATTTCTTTCCCTTGCTGTGAATTTTTTTTTGATTGATTGTGATTAAGATGTACACTTTATAGGTATGATCATCTTCCCTTCTTTAATGATTATACTTTTGGGTGACAATAATTAAGACAGGTATTTAAAACTTATGCATCATAGGTAGGATCATCTTCCCTTCTTCAATGATTATACTTTTGGATGTGATGATTTTTCAGTCTTCTTATATATATTTTTTTCTAGGGGCTTATAATGAATTTTTCATGTATCTTTTTCTATGAATTTTTAACATATTTTTCATATGGACCCGAATGGACGGATATTCTGTTAATGACCCATGCAAACGTACAATCGACTACGAGCGCAGTCTGCTGATATGGGAAGGTCTGCAAAAACCCGACTGGTCTGAAAATTCACCAGACCAAGATGGGCTGCCTGAGATAGCAAGTGGCGCAACACACAGTGCCAGTACTTGATACAGCACCTGGTGAGACGGAGAAGGAGCCGGGCCCGGACACACCCCACAGTGCCCAGAGCCTCCAAGCACCACAAGCAACACCCCAAAGCAGACTTTTTGAACATCGTTGGATTTTGTGGCCCGCTGCCAACAAAGAGTCAGAGTGGCACCAGTTTGATGAAGATGTTGATGCAGCCCTTGAAGCAACTGCCAAGGGAGATGTGGGCCAGAGGCTCCTGACAATGAGCATGTTTATAATCAGCATCGCTTCAGACAGATTTGGCATCAAGGAACAACATGCCACCAAGACTACTACTGCAGCACCAATTCCAAACCGACGAGAGGTTAAGATCACCCAACTCAGACAAGAGCTGCGGACACTCAGGAGCCAGTACAGAAAAGCAAGAGAGGAAGAGAAGGCAGCCCTGGCAGAACTAAGAGGCGTGGTGAGGGAAAGGTTAATCACCCTTCGGCATGCTGAGTGACACAGGAAGAGGGGTAAGGAGAGGGCCAGCAAGTGCAGTGCCTTCATTGCCAATCCATTTGGGTTCACGAAGAAGCTGCTGGGAGAGAAACGCAGTGGTAAACTCTCATGTCCTGAGGAAGACATCAACCGCTACATCAGTAACACCTACAGGGACAGCATGAGAGAGCAAGATCTCGGCCACTGTGCAGCCCTCACGTGCCCACCGGAACCCAGAACCCTGTTTAACATCAATGAACCCACCCTTAAGGAAGTCAAAGAGGTCTTCAAATCTGCCAGAGCAGCTTCAGCACCAGGCCCAAGTGGAGTTCCATACAAGGTCTTCAAACACTGCTCCAGGCTTTTGGAATGTCTGTGGAAGATCTTCAGAGTGATCTGGAGGAAAGGGAAAGTACCCCAGCAGTGGAGATACGCAGAGGGTATGTGGATTCCCAAGGAGGAGAACGCTAGCAGCATCGAGCAGTTCAGGACAATCTCCCTCCTCAGTGTTGAGTGTAAGACGTTCTTCAAGATTGTTGCCATTCGTCTCATGGGATTTCTCCTAAAGAACACCTACATAGACACCTCTGTGCAAAAGGGCGGAGTCCCAGGGGTTCCAGGGTGTATTGAACACACAGGGGTGGTAACCCAATTGATCCGGGAGGCACGAGAGAGCAAGGGGGACTTGGCAGTGCTGTGGCTGGACCTTTCCAATGCTTATGGATCGATTCCACACAAGCTGGTGGAATTGGCCCTGAGAAGATACCACGTCCCAGAGAAGATCCGAGACCTCATCCTCAACTATTACAACAACTTTAGTCTGAGGGTGTCCTCTGGGACTTCAATATCAGAGTGGCATTGTCTGGAGAAGGGTATCATTACTGGCTGCACAATCTCTGTGTCCCTGTTTGCATTGGCCATGAACATGCTTGTGAAGTCGGCGGAAGTGGAGTGCAGAGGCCCACTGTCCAGATCTGGCACCCGACAACCCCTGATTAGAGCATTCATGGACAATCTTACGTTAACTTCAACTTCAGTGCCCGGATGCAGGTGGCTCATGACATGGGCAAGAATGAGCTTTAAGACCGCAAAATCCAGATCTCTGATCATAAGGAAAGGAAAAGTAACCAACCAGTTCCGCTTCACTCTGGGAGACACTAGAATTCTCATTCTCATTCATCTTGCCTTGTCTCCTCTGGCCGTTGCTAATCTATGAAGTCCCCATTACCATCGTGGAGGGCCTTGAGAGGAAGATGAGCCAGTTCCTACGGAGGTGGCTGGGCCTGCCACGGAGCCTAAGCAGCACTGCATTGTTTGGGCATAACAACAAGCTGCAGCTTCCGTTCAGCAGTCTGGCAGAGGAGTTCAAGGTCACCCGAGCCAGAGAAGTCCTACTGTACCGAGCAGGTGTAGAGGTCAGAACTGGACGGAAGTGGCATGCCCAGGATGCAGTGGAAGGGGCAGAGGCAAGGTTACAGCACAGCATCCTGGTGGGCACTGTGGCCACGGGTCGAGCTGGGCTTGGTAGCAAGCTGAAACCTTGCTACAGCAAAGCCAGTGGAAAGAAGAACCGAAAGCTGATCCAGGAGGAGGTTCGTGCCGAGGTGGAGGAAGCCCGCTTCAGCAGAATGGTGGGCATATCTAAGCAGGGGCCCTGGACCAAGTGGGAGCATACAGCTGACCGCAAGATCACCTGGGCGGAACTCTGGAAGGTGGAGTCACACCATTTCAAGTTCTTGGTCCAGTCAGTGTATGACGTCCTCCTGAGCCCTGGCAACCTGTTCACCTGGGGCATGGTGGACTCACCTGTTTGCCAACTCTGCCAGAAAAGGGGATCATTAGAACATATCCTCAGCTGCTGCTCAAAGGCTTTGGGAGATGGTCGGTACCGTTGGCACCACGACCAGGTCCTGAGGGCAACAGCAGACACCAACTACACTGGCATCAGCATCAGCAAGCGGCGACAACCCTCCAAGTGCACCATCACCTTTGTTCGAGCAGGCGAGAAGCCCCAGCCCCCAAGAAAGACCCAGGGGGGCCTGCTCGCAACAGCAAGGGACTGGCAGCTCCTGGTTGACCTAGGGAGACAGTTGAGATTCCCGGACATCATTGCAACCACAACACTCCGGCCAGACATTGTCTTGATGTCCGTGGCAAGTAAGGAGGTGGTGCTACTTGAGCTAACTGTCCCCTGGAAAGAACGTATGGAGGAAGCACAAGAGAGGAAAAAGGCCAAGTACGCAGATCTGGTAGCTGAGTGTCGGAGGAATTGGTGGAAGACCTGCTGTGAGCCTATTTAAGTGGGCTGCAGGGGCTTCGCAGGCTAGTCTCTACACTGGGTCCTGGGACTAGGGATCTGTGGGCTGCACAAGCGGAGTGCCATTAAGAACATCTTGGAGGCTGCTGAAAAGGCCTCACGTTGGCTCTGGTTGAGGAGGGGGGATGCGTGGCGTAGTGCGCTATCTGGACACAAGTTAGGGCCTGATCACCCCCGGCTGGATCACCCGGGTGAGGGTGTCTGATGTAAGACCCGAAACACCCAATGACCCCAGTAACATCACTGAAGATGTGTCCAGGTTGCACCACAAGGTGTATCTAAGTACTGGAGACTATCAGCCCTGCTTGAATTAACTCAGGTGTTTCCTTTGAGTGTTTGTCCCTTTGTGGTCATATGGTGGTACCTGATTGGACCACGTAGGCCTACCAGCCTATATAATAGATAGGCTCTCAGCATAATCTCTTGGCTGCCTTGACAAAGGTCTGTGACCAAAACGTTTAAATATTTCAAAATAAATGTTTCAAGTGAGAAGAAAGCGTGCGGGAGTCCTTCTACAAGAATAACATCCTAAAAACATTTTAAGACAGTTATAGTAAGAATGTTCTTGTTTTGTCAACATATCATATTTCAGGAATATTTTATAAATCACATTCTGCACTAATAACATCCTGAAAATATTTTTAGAAAGTTACAGTTAGAATGTTCTTGTTTTGTCACAAAATCATATTGTGCTTTATAAATCACATTTTGCCCTCAAAACATCCTGGGAACATTATAGAATGTTACAGTAAGAATGATCCTCCTTTGTTATTATCTAACAAAATCTATGGTGCTTATAACATCCTTAACACATCTTTTGAATGTTGTAATTAAAATGTTTTGTCTTAGTTTTGGTTGTAATGTTACAAGAACATTATTTGAAAAGATAAACATCCTTAAAATGTTTTTTGCATGTTAGTTTAAAACATTTTCTTTATAACGTAAATAGAAGTTGTTGGTAATGTTAGCGAATGTTATGGGAATGTTCCCTGCTAGGACCTATGACAGGCCACACTACGTTAGGCTCTGTACATCACATACTGACAGGGTCAGGATCTCATTAAATACGACCAAAACAGGGTATACCCTTTGATACAGGAAAGTAATTGTCAAACTTCACTTTAGACTGGTGAAGCAGTATTTCTTTTCTTCTTTTTTCTTTTTTTTTCTTTATTTTTTTCCAGGATGTGAGATACCATTCTGACATATAACCAAGGTAAAAAATTAACAACGCACTAAACAGAATGCATAAAGAAGGCACAAATAAAGGAAAACAAAACCATGACACTCGTACACAACAAGGTAACAAATGTTGTATCAAAAATAATAAAAATCACGAAATACAAACATTTATATACAAACCCCTGCCCCTCCAAGTCCATACCATTCAATCCATGTCTACTAAGTTTATATTATTCACAGGTCCCATCCCCCCAAAAAAGATAGAAGAGAGAGAGAGAGAGAGAGAGAAAGGCATACAAGGCAGGAGTTCATTGAACAATCACAATTAAGTTCATGAATAGCTCATATTTCATATTCCATGTGTATTCTCGCCAGAACTGAGATGCTGTGGTCTTATGTGATGATAGACACATATTTTCCCATTTCAATCTTTTTTTTTTTTGCACAGGTATTTTTCCCGACAGAATGAAAACTGCAAAAGTTATTCCACTTTTTAAAACAGGAGATAAACACAGCTTAAATAACTATAGACCACTGTCTCTGCTCTCACAATTTTCAAAGGTACTGTTCAAAGGTCAGTATGGTTTTAGAACAAATCAATCAACAGCTTTAGCATTAATGAAAATAGTAGAAGATATCACAACAGCAATTGAATCTAAAAAAAAATACACAATAGGAATATTTATTGATTTGAAAAAAACATTTACTATAGATACTATACTATACTATAGATTATAACATTAATTTCTAAATTACAAATGTATGGGATGAGAGGTGTAGTTTCAAATTGGTGGAGCAGTTATTTAGAGAACAGACAACAGTATGTGTGTGTATATGTATGTTTGCTGGTAATATATCTGAGTACAGGAAGATTGAGTGTGGAGTTCCCCAAGGCTCGGTCTTGGGGCCTAAACTTTTTATTTTATATATTAATGATATATGTGAGGTATCAAAGATATTGCAGTTTGTGTTGTTTGCAGATGACACATTTTTTTTTCAGTTCTGGAGATGATTTCAAAGTTTTGACAGATAGTATTGAAAAAAAAATGGTTTGATGAAAATAAGATATCACTGAATTAAAAAAAAAAAGTTTATGGTCTTTTCTAAATGGAAACTGTAGTGTAAAAGTCTGGGCTCAATGAATCAAGTAACAAGGTTAAGATACCTCAGTTGATTGGGGAATAAAAAGGAGCCATATAATCATGTATAAGGCGTTATAAAAGCTTTGGGCCTATATTAGATATTGTCAAGGTACTCATAACACCAGACTATGTAATGTTGTATGCACTTACTGAAAGAATACACCATGTCTTGTTTAATGATGAAACACACACTCAACTGTTGTAACTCACACACACACACACTCACATATTGTACTCTTAAGGTTTTATCTTGCACGAAACTAGGAGCACTGTGGACTGTGTAGAAAGTCCCCAGAATTCACATATTTTTTTTAAAATAGAGTGAAAATGGAACCAGACCTAAGGGAAGGAGATTTGGGAAATTCCAGGCTGCATTACACCATTAAAAATGGGCCCAATCAGAATTGGACACAAAGAAAAGTTCTCCACCAATAGAAATGGTCCTGAGTGGGAAGGATTAGCAAAAAGAGGTGGAGATTCATTTGAATCTCCACTAACATATAAGCTAGGGCTCTGAGAGCAGAATTTTAGTCACGCTCCAGGGTTTGACTCACAAAGTTGTATGTGTTAAAGCCTGTTGACACATTAAACTTGATTGCATCTGACTTTGCCTGTTTCCAGTGATTCTTTAAGTGTTTGCAGCTGAGCTTAAGATACCAAATCGACATTTGAGGACAACAGACAAAGACAAGAGGTTCAAGGTCGGGAGCCTACAGGCCCACTTCCAGGCACCGATTTTTGACACTTCAAAACAGGATGGAAATGATGTTTCATTGACTATTGATGGATCTGCTATTGAAAGAGTGTCTGAATTTAGATTTTTGGGTGTAATTATGGATGTAAACCTCACATGGAAATCACATAAAATATGTTAAAACAAAGGTGTCCAAGAATATTTTTGTTATGAACAAAGTAAAACATGTATTAGACTATAAGACAATGAGAATTTTGCATTGTTCACTTATTTTGCCTTATTTGAGTTACTGTGTTGAAGTGTGGGGTAACACATACACAACTAATATCAAGCCATTGATCATTTTACAGAAAAGAGCAGTACGAGTAATACATAAAGTGGAGGCAAGAGAACACACCAATGCACTATTTATCAAGTCAGGATTAATGACACTTACTGATATTATTGCGTTACAGACCTTATTAAAAAAAAAAAGCAGAACATTGCCAGAACATATGCAAACATTTTTTTTGTTTTTATTTCAGAGAATTATAATTGATTTTAAACATCCCTATGCACGAACTACTTGGAAACAAATGTGTATTTCAGTATGTGGTGTCAAAATGTGGAATTATTTTTTAAAAAAAAATTATTTAAAAGCTTGCACTAATATCCATCAATTTAAGAAAATGTATAAAGAAAAAAAAATAGAGAATATGAAATTGCCAGATAAAAGATCTGCTGATGTTTGATTTTTTTTTGTTTTGTTGTTGCTGTTTTGTTTTTTGGTGTTTTTTTGCCGTTTTTTTGTCTGTTTGTGTCGAAAAAATGTTTAATTTTTTTGTTGTTGTTATTTTGCTTTGTTTGTTTTTTGTAGATTAGATTAGATTAGATTAGTTTATTTGTCCTATTAGGAAAATTTTCTTCACACTTCCATACATCTTCTTTGACTCTTTTGTGCTTTCTACAAGTAGTGACTGTGAAATGACTCACTGACAGACCATCTATTTATTTTATTGCTCTATTTTTTAAGAAAGGGCTGGTAATATTAGACTTTCTTCTTCCTGCCCGTTTTCGATCATAGGATGAAAGAATGTAACAAAATCATGACAGATATTGCAATATTGTTTCCATGATGCAGAATAAATAAAAGAAAGAAAGAAAAAAAGAAAGTCGAGTTCTTCTTGCCATCTTATCTTTTCTCTCAATTCTTCTTGTTTATTATCACCTTGCATGATATTATTTGTCACTGAAATTTGATGCTTAACAACGCCACATTTATAATTTTTGACCAAAAACTGTGTCATTGAGTGAAGTTCTGTAATGGTTTTCTTCTTCATCACTTGGTCACTACTCTCAATGTAACTTCTGACATGTAAATATCTAAAAAAAAAAAAATGATAATGTGGTAAATCATATCCTGACTGTAATGATTCAAATTGCATAATTCCTTTATGGTCGATAAATTGTCAAAATATACTCAGCCCTTTCTGATTCCAGATTTTAAAAGGTGCCTTCCTCTTTGTTTGGGATACAGTTGGGATCTGCTTTTATTTGTCTCGATACCAGCAGTTCATTATGAATCTTAAGATCCCTACTGACTTTATTCCAGACTCAAAGAGTATTCTGAAACCAATTGTTATCTATTTTTGGCTCTAACCTTTTCTCAAGGAAAGACAAGAGTTTCTCCATGCCTTTGTATGGGGCCAGCTCTGTTGACTTCCATTTCGCTTGTATATTGTCTATAAACCATGTTCATACTATTTGTTTTTGAGCTGCTTTATAATAATTCTGCAAATTAGGGAGAGCCAAACCTTCCTTTCTTTTAGCCAGTTTGAGTGTTTTTATTTTGACCCCTGTTTTTTTATTGTCCCATTTGAATTTAAGTAACATTCTGTCCCAGCACCTCAATGTAGCTGGATTGACATACAAAGGTAGTGCCTTAAATTAAAATAAGAATCTGGGGAGTATGTTCATTTGAATGGTGTCAGTCCTTCCTGATAATGACAAAGGGACTAAACGCCATCTATTCAAGTCTTGTGTAACTCTTGTTGCTAGTTGATCATAGTTATATTTATATAGTTGATTTAAGTTCCTAGATATTTCTATTCCCAAATATTCCACCTGTTCTCTTTCCCATTTCCAGAGGAATTCATTTTTTAACTTGGTAGCAGGTAGGGTTTCCCAGGCTAATTGCGTCGCATTTGTGCATATTCAATTTATACCCTGATACAATGCTATATTCTTTAATGCTCTTTATTAAAGCTGGGAGAGTACCTTCTAATTTTGTTAAATATAAGATGATATTATCTGTGTATAGTGCTGCTTTGCGCTGTATCCCTTCAATTTCTACCCCTTCTATTTCTTAATTTCTCCTAATACTTGCTGCCAGTGGTTCGATATTTTTATGGTGGGAGAGGATCCCCCTGTCTTGTACCTCTTTTAGTTTAGTTTAGTTTAGTTTAGTTTATTCATTCATTTCAAACCAAACAAAATAATACAACACATACAACATTACACATCCACAGGACACCACTGATAAAAAATAATGTAACAACCACAAACAAACAACAACAACAACACAGTCTGAAAAGGGGATGGAGGAAACACAGCTTATCTAGTCCAACCCCCAGGAGCACAAATAGAGTTAATACAATGAAAACACACACTTAGCCACTCTCTGAATCCCCTCTTCCCCAGAATCATCTCACCAGTTTACGTGAAGAGTTTAACCTCTTCATCTAAACCATTCCATAGAATTAGCCCGCAAACAGAAATACACATACTTTTGAGAGTGGTTCTTACACTTTGTTGTTGTAATTTAAGATTTCCTCTTAGATTATACTTTTTATTACCCTCCCTCTCATGAAACAAATTTTGAATTATGCCCGGAAGAAGATTATTTTTTGATTTGTAAATGATTTGTGCAGTTTTGAATTTTACCAGTTTTTTGAATTTCAGTGTGGATGACTTCAAAAACAGTGGATTACTGTGATCATTGTACCTCACATTGTAAACTGATCTTATGGCTCTTTTTTGTAGTATGTACAGAGGGAGCAGGTTGGTTTTGTAAGTATTACCCTAGACTTCCACACAGTAACTCAAATATAGTAATACAAGAGAATAATATAAAATAAGCAAGGATTGTTGATTCAGTAAGTACCTAGTTCTCCATAACACCCACACTCTTTGCCATCTTGGAACATACATAACGTATATGGGGTTTCCAGCAGATTTTTTCATCAATTATCACACCTAGAAATGTAGTATGGTCCACTCTACCAATAATTACATTATCTATTATTATTTGAACCGGAATGTCAGTTTTACGTCTTCCAAATAACATAAGTTCTGTTTTGTCCAAATTTAGTGACATATCAAACCAATTCTTCAATTTGTTCATTTTGTGTGTGAAATTTTCTTAAAGCTGCTGCAAATCCTCACCAGAACACATAATATTAGTGTCATCAGCAAAACGTACAAATGTAATAATTTTTGATACTTTGCAAATATCATTAATGTACATAATGAAGAGTCGGGTCTGACAAATAATAATACTTTAAACTCAAAACAAACAGACCTTAAACCCGCACAACCACACTTGCTTAAATGAGCAGTCCAAAATACAATTCACAATTAAACATTTACAACACAACACCAGTTTCAGTTTTCTTCCTTGTATTTTACAGTTCATTGAATTGGGTGACAGTCCATTCCATATAATCCAGTCCTCGCATTCAATCCATCCAATTCAATCTATTCCTGTATCCCCCAGCTTTGACAGAAAAAATTAATCCACTCCGGGTTTTACCACAGATCCCACCCTACAAGCAACCAGGAAAACAACAATTTGACAATCTAAGCATACAGAGAAATATATTAATAAATAATTGTTCAGACACTGTACCTCCCATCAGTAGAGTCTGGGTTAGTCGGGGATGACACGGCAGTCACAGAGCTCGGTACTCTGCGGAGTTATTAAATCATATGTTTACTGCGGGACAACAGGCAAGTGAACGCTCGGCATGCTAACGATGCTAAGGGGGGGGGGGGGGGGGTAGCAGGGCTTCAGCCATGAAATGTGGACAACCTTCAGGTCCTGCCCAGAATCCTCCAGAACTACTTGATAGTTCACTGGTCCTACCTGTTGCACCACTCGATAAGGCCCTTGCCATTTAGGGGCTAACTTGGCAGTAAAGGATTTTTCGGCTTTGGAGAGGGGATGGGCTCGGACCTGAAGGTTGTCTGTGTTTCTCCGTAGTAGTGAAACGCGAGTGATTGGGTGGTTTTGAATTACTATGCAGGGTTGGTGGTGTACGGTTATTGGATGAATGGAGATGAGAGATGGGCGTGGACGGCTGGATTTGTGAATGGAAAATGACGTCAAAACAGCTGGGTCGCCACAAGTTTTTGATCTAGATTTAGTAGAGTTATAGGTCTGTATCCTTCACATTGTAATGAATCCTTACTCTCCTTATGGATAATTGTTATGATGGAATTGCTCCATGTGTCTGGCCATATTTCATGTGTTAATGCCCAGTTAAATGCTTTATATAAGCAAGGGGTGTGTTGTACTTTGAACCCGCTGTAGAATTCTCCAGTGCAGCCAACACTACCTGGGCTCTTATTTGGCTTTAGTTTCTGAATCACTTTTGATAATTCCTCAACAGTAATTGGTGCAGTGAGGTATTGGTTTTGTGCGTAGGTTGTCATGATCCTGGTTTTGGTTTCATATTCTGTTATCTTGTGGACTTTGTTTCTGAGTATTTCTGTTTGTGTTCCTTGTTTCATGTTGTTTAGCTCATATTGTCGTGATCCTGGGTTTTGGTTTCGTATTCTGTTATCTTGTTATCTTGGACTTTGTCTCTGAGTTTTCTGTTTGTATTCATTATTTCATGGTGTTTAGCTCACATTTAATCTGCTTCCTGATTTATTTTGTAGGTTCTCTCATGTGTCGTGTTTGGTTTTACTTCCTGTCTTTGTGTGTTTTCCCGCCAGTATTCTGCTACACCTGTCTCGTGAAGTCTTGCCTGTTCCCTGAGTCTTCCCTTCACACCTGTTTTGTATTAGTCTTGTCTGCTTCATCCTTGTTGTCAGCCAATCCCTGTTTCACTCCTTTTGCCCATGTCTTCCTTCTCCAGCTGTGTCTCGTCCTCGTGATTAGTCTTCTGTGTATATATACCTGTGTATTTCCCTTTGTCCTTGTCAGTCCATCTGCGTGCCTTCTGTGTTCTTTATGTGTTCTTTATTCCTACCATCCTCATACATTCGTCCCTGGTCTTCATGTATTTTCCTGGTTGGTTTTAGTTTGGATTTTTGTTCTACCCCCAGATGGTTTTTTTGAGTTGCCTGTCAGCTACATTAAAGCTGGCCTTTTGTTGAAAACTTAAACCTGCCTGTTGAATCTGCATTTGGGTCCTCTTCTGAACTGAAACCATAAGTTTCCATTCCTTCTATTTCTGGACTGTATATTGTTTGTGATACTCTACAGATTCTCCTGCATTCTCCTGTTAACCTGTTAGCATCTTATACTTAGCTCTTGTCGTAATAGATGGAATATTTGATTTTGCCTGTTTTTGCAATATATAACAACGTATCTTGAGTGGTGAAACAGTATTTCTAAAGGAAAATGATGCACACCCCATACACTCACAATGATGCCCAATATATAATATACTATATGAATCAAGCTGGAGGAGAATTACCTGGGTATGTCGGGACAAGCACACACAAGGCCATGGGTGAGGTGGTATATTTCGCAATCTATTTAGGATGGTGGTCCCCTTATTAATGAGAGGATTCAACTTGGGTAAGCCACATTTTAAAACAGGAGCCACAAACGTAGAGGGGGATGTGGTGCCAAATATTGCAAAAAATACCTTGATGAAACAGCAGGGTGGAAATAGATTGATGGTGTCCACTACTAGGCTAGAAAAAAGACCTCCTTCCAGACAGGGGCGCCACCAACCTGTGTCTAAAAAAACAAAACGTAAAACAAGTACCAAAAATAAATCAGCGTCATCACTGCAGAGTTCTGACCAGACAATTCAAGGCTTTGTCTAAAGACATTTTCTAGACTTTGGGATAATTACCATGGCTCTCATTCATAACCAGTCAAAAGGACGTGTGAAGACTGAGCTGTATCTTTACTGTTCCCTACACTCACACCTCCATTGAAAAATCTACATTTGTTGCAATAACAGACACTGGTCCTTTTCAAGTTTTACATTTCAACAAGCAGGGATTTTATAGTCATCTCAATGACTCTTATCTCTATGCAAGGGTTAAAATTACAAATGCGAAGGGTACAAACCTGGCTAATGATGGGAATGTGAGTTTTACAAATAATGCAGGGAGACAGGCTTGGAACGCAATCATCCAACACATACTCATATAATAGAATGCTTGATTAAGTATGGAAAAGACGCTCTGGATACGCAATTCAGCACTGGTCTGTTCTGTAAAGACACCTGCGGCCACATGAACAGTGCCTCCATTGAAGGAGACAACCTGGGGCTGGTGGTGAGAAGTCGATACACTGGAAACAGTTGAATTGTGGAATTAATTGTACCAATCCATGCCATTTTTACAAGAAAAAACTATTGCTAAATGGGGTTGATATTTCTCTGAAATTTATATTGTCAAATAATGAATTCTTTCTAATGACTGCTGCAAATGCTCAATACTATGATTAGATAAAAGGTATCTGTTGCACCTAGTCTTAGGCTGGGCAATGCTAGAGCTCTTCAAAATACTAACACCAAAGACGTCATAGACAGGGTGTCTCTAAAAATGTTCTCCATCCCCACTGGGACAAGACTTTGCAATCTGGGAAAAACTCTCTACATTGGCCAGAATTCATCATAGTCAGATTGGTTGATAACGAGGGATACTCATTCATTCATCATCTTCTAACTGCTTCATCCTCTTGAGGGTCGCGGGGGGGCTGGAGCCTATCCCAGCTACATCGGGCGAGAGGCAGGGTACACTCTGGACAGGTCGCCAGACTATCGCAGGGCTGACACATAGAGACAGACAACCATTCACACTCACATTCACACCTACGGACAATTTAGAGTCACCAATTAACCTGTCCCCAATCTGCATGTCTTTGGACTGTGGGAGGAAGCCAGAGTGCCCGGAGAGAACCCACGCTGACACGGGGAGAACATGCAAACTCCACACAGAAGGGCTCCCAAGCCCGGGATCGAACCAAGCCCGGGATCGAACCGGCAACCCTCTTGCTGTGAGGCGAGAGTGCTAACCACCACACCACCGTGCCGCCCAACGAGGGATACTCTGGGAGTTAAACATGCAAAACATTTAACTTTGTGAACTTCTACAGAGTTTGTCTATATGTGGATGGCGAGTCTTACCCTGCAAAACCCTTTCATCCACATTTTCAGAGAGGACAGTACACAGACAGAGTATTACCAACTGATACAAACCACCACACGCTATCTCAAAAAGACAGATCGCTGGCTGTAATACATGAAGATTGTGGTTCTGGCTGTACCTTATTTTGTTTCAACTTGGAACCCAATGAAAGATATTAAGGGAATGTGTCGCTCATTAGGACAGGAAACGTCAAGCTGGAAGTGCAATTCAGAACACCTTTACCCCGCACTGTTAATTTGACATGTTATCCTGGTTTTGATTCCGTTATTGAGATATCAAACAGTTGACAAGTACTTATGGATTTCTACTAAAACATAATCAATACCATTGAATTAACCAGCATGGTAAGAAAAATAATTATTAATGGAATGGACATTCTGGAGCATGTGACCAACTTTCAAAATGCAATGTGTGTAAATACCCTGACACATTATTCGGGAAGACAGTTACAGGATAAGGATGCTACAACCTGTGGTGGTCATTGTTTTTTCTATACCATATGCAAAAAGGAATGCCATATATTCCACTGATGAACATGTATGGATCTAATCTTCTTTGTAGTGATGCTATGGTTTTGTGGATTTTTTTTAGCAAATAATTTTTATTCTCGTTACATCAATTTTGTATTAAATATCATTTTACAAAAAATAACTTTTGTGGGTGGATGGATGGATGGATGGATGGAGATATTATTTTTTTACGTTTAGTTCCGATTTTTTGCAAAGCTGATCAGAATCCGATCTGCATGTGTCCATATTAATGTAGTCTTATCCACAATGATTTCCATGGTAACAGGCTACCCCCAGGAAAAACAAACAATCCTTATTGCAAGGAAGCGACAAAAACGGAGGATGTACCTTCTAATTTTTTCTGAACTGATGAATCCCCCCAGATAACTATCAGGCACTTTATCTCCTCGTCCGTCCACGGTTTGTTGTTTTCCTCCATGCTTTTTACCTGTGGCTTGACTGTTTCTTCCACTTGTAACTCCACAGGTGTCGCTAGGTAGACCAAGACATTCAGATTGAAACCGATCTGTAAGAATCCAATCAGAATAACATTTGAAACCACTTCCATATGTGGTTTGAATCAGATTTGGAAAAATCGGATCTCAACTGTTTTTTTTCCCGATGTCCAGACTGTCAGAAAATCAAGCTGGATACAATCTGGATATGGTAAAAATCCGATTTGGAGTGGTAATCTGAACAAGCCCATAGACAGACGGACGTACGAACACACGGACAGGTATGGATAGACGGACGGACGGACGGACGGACGGACAGACAGAGTCCATGAGCCAGAGGCCAAATTTGGGCCGATTGGTGCAATTTTATTATTTTCTGATAGCTTTATGTGTCTGCAACACAAAAATGCATGATGGACATCTTGGACTCACAGTTGAAGCTAGGTGGAGCTCTCTATATAGAGGTAGTGCAGAAAAAACGCCTACTTTTTGGAGGTTAAGCCATATTAACTAATGAAGATCAATAATACAAGCTCTGAGAGCTTTGGAACACAAGTTTGTAGTTAGGAAGTTGCTGTATCTACTAGAAAATCCTTTATTTGTAATATTTATAGACCTAGAAACACATTCTTAAAATAGGCGGACATTTAGAAAAATTAAAATCTATGCAAAGTGTTCTCATTTACTTCGTTTGACCACTAACAAAGACAACTTATCTGAATTTGGCCACAGAAGGCACAAGGGTGTGAGACTTGCTAATTTATACTGCGTTGAATCGACGCCGCAGCTACGGCGTAGGCTCCACATCGACATCGAGCCTAGACTGTAACCTACGCCGTAGCCTGACGTGCACCTCCCCAGAATTCTACACGTCGTGGCAACGCAGACCTCCTGTCTGTTTCTGTATACTGACACCTTTTTCCCTCAGTGAAAACAAAGCTTTCATTTACTTGTATTTCACAGATCAGAAACAATAAATTGTGAAGACAGTAAAGCCTCTCCTAAAATAGCATTGTAAGGTGTGTGTGTGTGTGTGTGTGTGTGTGAGATCTATCCCTTTTTGATACATACTTCGAGATTTATCCTGGCTTCATATGAGCAGAGGAAATCGCCGCTCATCGCTAGGCTAACTTATACAATGGAGAATGCCATAGGCTGGTGCTAATAACGTTAGCATGCTGTATTTGTTTGGAAAACATGTTTAGTGTGACAGTAGTTTTGTCGGTGGATGTTGCGAGTTGTAATGGAGCCAAATTGTGTGCCGTCACCTTTGTTAAATGTTGCTGTTGTCCCTGGTTTTATATGAGAAGAGGGAAAGCTCGCCAACCGCTACTCTAGTGTAAAATGCCATAGACTTGTGCAAATAACGTTAGCATGTTGTATTTGTGGGGAAAGTGTGTCCAGATAAAGACGAGTGTTTGTCTGTCGATGCTGCAATTTACAGTATAGTGAAGCCAATTTCCGTACTTGTAATTGTCTCTAAGCCATAATTAATGTGTGTTTTGAATCTACTAAACTTTACAGCACTTAACAAAAACCTCCACCGCCAACTAACGTTTTGGAGGTGCAACTGCAGAGTGACACAGACACACCACCGTAGAGGTAAAAATGCTCACAACAGCAAAGGCTACGTGCATAAGCTACGTGTGTAGGGTCTACACACAACCATAAATCCCCTATTACTTTCCTCTTCTTTGTAGAAAAAAAAAAACAAAAAACAAAAAAAAACTGAATGTCCATGGCTGATTTAATTTAATCCATCAAACCCCATCTCATGAGCGGTGTGTGAGTTTTTAGTTTGTTCGATCTCTAGTGAGTGAGTGTGTGCACGCCATAGGTGCATGCAAGCTGTGAGGAGTAGCCTAAAATACATTGAAAACATGGCATTCTCTTGTTGAGGAAGTGGAATGGATTTCATAGCGAAGCAATGGAAAGAGCGCTGAGTGATGGCTTAGCGATGATTAGCTTACGGTCGGATTCACATTGCGAGGAAAACGAACGATTTTCAAAGGTGGGGGGAACACGCCCCCCTCCAGAGTAATGGTTGTGATGCTCATGCCACAACCTGTTGACCATGCTGTGATTTCAAGGCTGCTGTTTTCTCACTGACGCAGTGGTAGAGCTCATCGGGGACTTTGGCAACAGGATTTAAGTCAGACTGGACGTAGCATTTGAAACACCTGTGAAAAAAACACCCTGCAAATTCATAGCAGGTGTTTTGAAGCCGTGTTATAGCTGTCCACAAAGTATGGTCCAAATTGCTGTTCACCATGACTAAGTGCATACTTTATCTCAATGTTTTGAGTATGTGCTGTTAGGTACTCAAGCCACTGTATAGACACATCAGCGTATGTCTCATTACACTACACATGACAGTTATGGGTTCTGTCAACCAACTGTGATCTGTGTGCGCCAGCCTTACAAATCTTCAAGGACCCTTGTTCTGAAGCTGAAGAGGCAATGGATGAGACAAAATTGGCCATAGTGTCAGGTTAGATAAATATTCAGCATTAATTACATAATCCACCCCCCAGCACACACACACTATCTACTACATAGTGCTGTCAAGAAACGCTTAAAATAGAAGCAGTGTAGTTTGCATTTAACTTCTGCATTTAAAGTATAGTTGCTCCTGGTGGAAGTCATTGTGAGACATCACAAAGAAGTCACATCACTTTGCTCCAGTAATTCCCATGTGGTCCACTTTCAATGCCAAATCTTCATCTGCATTTTGGATAAGATATGGGCAGTCTTTACATGCGTTTTTGTCTGAGCATTTAATTTCTTTGAGGCCACAGCGGGGTCTTCAGATTGGTCAACTACTCTTCTGTCTGGGGATGCCCCCAAGTGGGGAGCAGTACGGTTTACCACAAACCCACATGGTAGGACATCATTTCCAGTGACTGCAATGAATTTTGCTGCAGCCACTGGTTCCATTTCAATGCCCCTCCTCGTGGCTTTAGTCTGTACTGTTCTCTTATCCCTCTGCAGCGCTGCAGCAAGACGGTCAAAGTCATCTTTTCTTGATTACACCCTTTTAAAGTTGGAAGAGGTAATGTGCTGAGACCTCACCTGATGCCAGATTTTGTTGTTGCTTTGGTCTCTTGTCTCCTTCTCCAGGAGTTCAGAGTCAGTCTGAGTTACAGAAATACCACTGTAGTAGTCCATCTCCCCTACGCGAAGAATAGTGGCATAGTCACTTGGTTGTGTGGGCAAAGGGAAGGGGAGGTGTTCAACTGCAGGGACAACTGCAGGGCGAGCGTGATAACTCAGGATGGAACCCAGAGGTACATCCCCATACGGTGAGGGCATATACTGGGGCTGATATGATGGCAAGTTCATTAGTGTGACTAACTGATATGAACTACCAGTGCCATTGAGATTTGTCTTCAGCCTCTGTGCAATATCCTTACAAGGGATTGGGAGTGGTACTGGACAGTACCGGGTGCTTATTATTCCTTCACTTCGCATCTGCTTTGCAGGGGCCAAGTCATTGTTGTACTGTGGTTTTATTTTGTTTAGTTTAACTGTGGTTATTTGGTTTTGGACTTAACCCCATTGAGCGCTGCTGGATGTGCCAGGTTTGTGTTAAAGAGATCTTGCTCTCCACAAGAGGGACAGACTTGCAGCCTAATTTCTGGTAGTGTGCTAGAGTGTAGAGCAACCCGATAATATGTGCACACTGTCCTTGACTTGCTTTGCACATTGCATCTCCAATGAACGGACTGTCTGGTGAAAGGTCCACCTGAATGATGCAAAGGACAAAAATAAAACAGTGAATAATATTATTAATATTATCATACATACCATCACGTGTGCCAGAAAGAATACCCTAGCTCTGCCAAAAAGCAACAAGCTCGGAACCTGAACAACCTTTTAACAGCCTCTGAATGTGAGGAACACTTTTTTATGGAGGTCCAAAATTGACATACGTGGAAATGAATAACTAAATGTGGTATTACATGTGGAAATGTATTTATTTATTTATTATCACATTCACTCACTCTCCTCCATTTCATCCTCCTCCCCCTCCTCCCCCTCCTTGTCCCCCTCCACCTGCCCGCCGGTATCCCCCATCGTCTCCTCTTGCCCTGCCGTGTCATCCTCTCCACCTTCTGCGTTGCACTCCCGTGCATAATGTCCAATTTGTTTACATCTAAAACATCTAAACTCCGGGCATTCACGTAATGTGTCCCGGCTGCATACACAGCCTACCTACTTTTTGTTTATCACGTATGACACGAAAATACTCCACACCTTCCAGAGTCTCAAACTTCGTAGAGTATGGCAAGGAGGAGATGTTTTCAGAGAACCTCACCTTCAAAAAGCGTGTTCCGTCATAAATGTCTGTGCCACTCCATTTCCTCCGCCAGATGGGAGCCATCGGCTCCAATCCCCACTGCTCCAGCTTCGAGAAAATCTGATCATCTGTTATATACATTGGGAGATTAAGAAAGGAGACAATATTTTGGTCCCTGGTCACCTCCAACGCCATGATCTTTGAGTTTTTAAGTGTAAACCCATCCAGTAGTCTCTCTTTCCCTCCTGGGTTACTCACTGTTAATTCACACTTTTTCTCTCCTTTTGCACGACATCCAACCACCCTCCCTGTCCACAGCCTTTAGTAGTTCCATCATCATTATGTTTTCCTCTCCAACAATCTCCACATTAATCACAAGCTTGTTCCTGTCCTTGCTCTTTTTTCCTCCTCAGCTTTTCACTCCTCCACCTCTCCTTTCCACTGCTTTCTCTCCACCTCCGCTCTCCTCTCCTTATCCACCTCCAGTCCACCTTTCAGTCACTTTTCTCTTATTCTTTCATATTTATCTCTTTTTCCCTCCTCTCCTCCTCCACCACACTCTGTCCCACACAATCTGCTGCAAGCTGCCAACCAGGAAGTGACATGTACAGGGGCGTATTCAGGGTGGTATGGCCGTAAGCGATTGAAGATTGTGCACGCACGCCATTTATAGATGGTAAAACACCACCAAGGGTGGATGGCAAATGGTAATCTGTCATTTTCCTGCACTCAACAAGTGCCATGACAAGACCCACACAGCATTTAGTTTTGAGTTAATGCGCATATACTCACTGACAATTTTTTTTTTTTTTTTCTTAAAGAAGGAGTTTGTCCACTGGTGCTGTTTTCCAAGGAGCTGGCTCCAGTAAAGGAGGAGCAGGGCCCTGTGCCAATGAAAGGTGAGAATAAAAAGCTTACAGCACCGGGTATTCCCAGGCTGGCTCCCACCCAAGTACTGACCTGGCCCGACCCTGCTTAGCTGACGAGATCGGACGAGATCGGGCGTATTATTATTATTTTTTTTTTTTATTATCAAAAAATACTACAAAGTTACATAACTCTTTGACATGTACATAAAAAACCACACCTCATGAATTGAAAAATAGTAATCCGAGAAAAAAAAACTAAACACAAACTCATATTCTGCTCGATATTTTTACCTGCCAGCACCAGTCCATCACATCCTGTGGAGGCTAAGTTTCTGCAAGCACAAAGCACTCTACAGGTTGTTAGTGTTCTGTGTGGGCCGAGCCCACATCATCATAGCAACCCATATTTGTACAAACAGGGGGCAGACGCCCACAACAAATAACAAAACATATACATACTCACATCAATTACACCTTATAGCGATGCTGTGGCTTAGCCTTTCTGAGCCCGTACTGGAAATAAAAAAAAACCCCATTGCAAATCTTGTCTGTACCTTTTATGAGGTCAGGCACTCTCGAACCAAAGGTCATGGTCATCCACCCGCCTAGTATCAGAATAACTCCCCACCATGAATTTAGGATTACGGGGGCCCAGGGGGCATTTCCACCAGCATCGCTACATGGACCATTTATCTGAAACAAACAAACACAGCATTTATAGGCACAATTTCAAAGCACCCTCCAGCATTCATCCCCAATCCCACCTCAATTCACCCCCCTCTTCTATCACCACCAGACTATTACCAAAGAGGGGGAGCAAAGGGAGACGTGCAGGACTGTAGGTGGTACAATATAAGACTTGTTTCTTAACTATGGCCTTGAAAATCGGCTCGATTGGAGTTAGCCTATGCTCTCTGAAAGCCAAGTTACGTCAAATTCTGATAGCACGTCTCGCTTGACTCAGCAGAAATTTACACAACCCCACATTTCTCACCTTGCTCTCCCTCCAATACCCAAACAGGATAAAGAGCTCCCATTTGTCATCATCGCACCACAACAATCCCAACTTAGTTATTTTAGCCTTTTAAGAAATTGAAAAAAGATAGCAAGGCCTGGACACTCGCAGAACCAGTGCAGCAGTGTTTCAGGAGCAGCGTTGCACACGTCACAACGCCTCAAACTCCTTGGTCAATCTATGCAACACCACTTTTGAGAAAAGCTTATTATGACGGATGAAGAAATCGTTGTCTTCAGCCTCTATGCTATTACCTTTTTAATCTTCCAACCTCCCCAAATTTGCTTCATATTACACCCAGGAAATGTTCTCTGCCAGAAGACCAATGAGGCTGGGGCTTGCGTGACTTGGGCAACCATTAACTTGTACAGATCCTTAGTATTCGCCAGACTGAACAAATTCATTGACCCCAAAGATTGAAAGTATAGGTCAGGTAAGTCCTTTTCGGGCCCATGAACACAGGTTTGCATAATCATCCTTCTCCAGCGCTCTGGGAGACAATCGATTATCACCGATCGTTTTGTTTCAACTTTAGCTAGGCTGACATCCTCATGCTTCTCGCTCACACATTCCCATATTGCTTGCGATGGCAGAAAACCAGGCATGAACTCATACATCAAATGTTTCAGCTGCACCACCCCAGCATCAATCCATGAATCATCATATAAAAACTTCCCCTTTTTTTTATCTTATTGTTACCGAACAAAGGCATCTGCTTTACTAACTCTAAATCTGCACAGTCGTAGTGAGCGTGCTTTAAAAATTCCCCCTGAGCAGCCAGGACTTCTCTATAAAAGCCTGGCAGCTTTGAGGTCATAGGCCACTTTAACGACATCAATAACACAAAATCACTCATCTTCATCACAGCGTTCAAAAAAAAAAAACCCATAATAAATTTCCATCCGTATTCACCCTGTTCGCAAAAATACTTACGCACAGTCTTAAGTCTGTAGGCCTTCAATTTGCTTACTACGTCAATCAATTTTAAGCCCCCCTCCTTATATCCCGCCCACAGGGTTTTGGCCGCAATCTTTCCCTTCTTTGCTCCCCACAAAAATTTTGACATCATATCGTTTATCCGATTTTTTTGCCCACAGCGGTAGATCCAACACTGCTAACACATAGTTCAGTTTAGAGGCCACCAGACAATTCCAAACTATAATGCGCCCTTTAAGCGTTAATTCCCGTGCTCTCCAATAGTTGATACAAGTTTGAATTTTGTTCAAACGCTCTGACCACGTAGCATCCCTGGCCACGCTTCTCTCAATTCCCAAATTCACACCCAAAATTTTAATGTAATCATCCTTCACCACAAACTCAGATTTTACTGTCTCATGCTGTTTGATATTAATATACATTATTTCCGATTTGTTGATATTAATTCTAGCTCCTGACGCTCTACCGAATAAATCAAATACTTTTAATGCTTGCTTGATACTTTCATCGCTCTGAACCGTCAAGGTAGTATCGTCCGCAAATTGCTGAATGATACACTCATACCCCCCCCGGCAAAACAATCCCTTTAACTTTAGGGTCAGCTTTGATTAAGAGAGCGAGAGGCTCCGCTACTACTGCGTACAGGAGGGCCGACAAAGGGCATCCCTGATGCACAGATCTACTCAGGGTAAATGTATCCGTTAGGAGACCATTCACCTTTACTCTACATTTCACGTTCCTGTATAATAGTTTTAGCCATGACACCAGCCTATCACCCACCCCAGCCTTTTCCAGCACTCGAAACAAAAAATCATGCTCCACCCTATCAAATGCTTTGTTGAAGTCGAGAGCTAGAATCACGCCGGGCAGCTGAGACAGGACTAAGTAGTCAATTGTATCGCGTACCGTAGAAATCATGTTGCTAATGTCGTGGCCAGGGACACTGTAGGCCTGCCTTGGGGCAACCAATTTGTGCATACACGTCTTCAGGCGTTCAGCAAATATTTTCGTCAAAATCTTATAATCCACATTCAGAAGGGTAATGGGCCTATAACTGGCCAAATCCGTCTTCTCCCCTTTCTTATATAGCAATGTCACCACGCCCAGCACCATGGATTCTGGCACCTGACTCGAAGCTCCCATTGCGCGGAATACTTTTAGCAAGATAGGCACCAACACTTCTTTAAAGGCCTTATAAAAATTGGCTGTAAGGCCATCACAACCAGGGCTTTTATGTATCTGCTTAGTGTCAATTGCAGTCATAATTTCTGACTCATCAATATCTTGGTTACACACCAATTTATCGGCTTCATCCAAATTGTCAGTAACCAGCTCTAGCACTAATTTGATTGCCTCTTCGTCAGACCCCTCACTCCTGAATAGTGAGGCATAAAACTGCTGGATGCAGTCTGCAATCGAAACTAGATCAGTTACAATTTCCCCATTACCTTTTCTCACCCCTACCAATATACATTTCTCTTGGTTTTTTTTTTCCAAGTTCAGAAAATATTTGGTATTTTTTTCACCTTCCAAAGCGTATTGTGCCCGACTTCTGATTAAAGCACCCGTACATCTTAATTGCTCAAGCTTGTCAAGTTCAGACTGAACATGTAACAATCTCTCAGTATTCATCACCGGCTCCCCTTTTTAATTTAGAAAATTCAAAACGCAAAAACCTCTCTTTTTCCCGCCTTCTAAAATTAAGAGTTTTGGCAAAATTAATGCTCTTTTTTTTATTTTTTTCTTTTAACTTATCCCATCCCAAAAGTATGTTATCCTCAAAAGCCGGCTGTGAGGTTTCCCAGTCAATCAGTTTCTTAATACCCTCTATATATTTTTTTTCTTTGAGCAGATCGGCATTGAAATGCCATAAACTCCCCCCTTTAACCCTCCCAGGTTCATCCACTTTAACCACTAAGAAGACGTGATCGCTAAATATTGTATATCTATGTGTCAAATCAGTGTACATCTTTAACGCCCTTTTTTTTTACCAAACACAAATCAATTCGACTTTGATTCACTTTACCCTTCACCCATTGTAACCTCGTGAAATCTCTCCCCCCCGGATTGAGGGTCCTCCATAGATCACACAAATCATATTTATCCATCATATCAAGTAACACAGATCTAGAGCCATCATACTTGAAGCTGGAATCCTTAGCATAATCCAGACGACTCAGTTTAACATTAAAGTCCCCGATGATCATGTCACAGTCATGAATAATTTTCTTTAGTTCATGTGCAAAAAAGACACATCTGTCTGTTTCGCTATTGGGGCATACACACATAGTAACATCAGAATCAGAATCAGAAATACTTTATTGAAGGGGAAATTGTTTATGTTACAGTTGCTCCTTGCAAGAGAGGAAAGATACGTGAAAATATAAGAAATTTAAGTATTTCCACAAACAAAATATATACAGTCAGGGTGAATGGCAAGTTAGATTAAATTATTGCAGTGTGTGAAATAGTCACAGGGCCACTCAGAGGGAGGAGTTGTACAGTTTGATGGCCACAGGCAGGAATGATTTCCTGTGGCGCTCAGTGGTACATCTTGGTGGTATGGGTCTCCCACTGAAAGTACTCCTGTGCTTGACCAGCACATGGTGGAGTGGGTGTGAGACATTGTCCAAGATAGTTCGTAGCTTAGACAGCATCCTCCTCTCTGACACCACCATCTGAGAGTCACACTCCATTCCCACGACGTCACTGGCCTTGCGGATCAGTTTGTTGAGTCTGTTGGCGTACGCCACCCTCAGCCTGCTGCCCCAGCACACAACAGCATAGAGGATAGCACTGGCCACCACAGACTCATAGAAAATCCTGAGCATAGTCCAGCAGATGTTGAAGGACCTCAGTCGCCTCAGAAAATAGAGACGGCTCTGGCCCTTCCTGTAGAGAGCATTAGTGTTCTTAACCCAGTCCAGTTTATTGTCAATGTGTACCCCAGGTACTTATAGCTCTCCACAATGTCCACACTGACCCCTGGATGGAAACAGGGTCACCGGTGTCTTGGTCCTCCTCAGATCCACCGCCAGTTCCTTTGTCTTTGCCACGTTGAGCTGCAGATGGTTCTGCTCACACCATGTGACAAAGTTATCCACAACAGCCCTGTACTCATCCTCATCACCCTTGGTGATACATCCAACTATAGCAGAGTCATCAGAAAACTTCTGAAGATGGCAGGTCTCAGTGCGATAGCTGAAGTCCGTGGTGTAGAGGGTGAAGAGGAAGGAGAGAGGACAGTCCCCTGCGGGCCCCAGTATTGCTGACCACTCTGTCTGACACACAGCGTTGCAAGCGCACATACTGTGGTCTGCCAGTCAAGTAGTCTACAATCCAGGACACCAGGGGGGCATCCACCTGCATTGCTGTCAGCTTGTCACCCAGTAGAGCTGGACGTATGGTGTTGAACGCACTAGAGAAGTCAAAAAACATGACCCTCACAGTGCTCGCCGGCTTATCCAAATGGGTGTAGACACGGTTGAGCAGGTAGATGATGGCGTCCTCAACTCCAAGTCGGGGCTGATAGGCGAACTGGAGGGGGTCCAAAAGTGGCTTGTCCATGGGCCGGAGCTGCTCCAAGACGAGTCTCTCCAGGGTCTGCATGATGTGGGAGGTCAATGCCACGGGTCTGTAGTCCTTGGAGCCACTGGGACGCGACGTCTTTGGCACAGGAACGAGGCAGGATGTCTTCCACAGCAAGGGGACCCTCTGGAGACTCAGGCTCATGTTGAAGACATGCTGAAGTACTCCACATAGCTGGGGGGCACAGGCTTTGAGCACCCTGGGGCTGACACCATCAGGGCCTGCAGCCTTATTTGAGTGGAGTCTCATCAGCTGTCTTCTCACATGGTCAACAGTGAAGCACACTGTGGAGGTGACGACACGTGGGGGAGGGGTGTAGTCCTCATGATGGAGAGAGCAGTCAGTGTGACCACGAAACATGAAACAATCGCTGTTCTTTCACCCAACGGCCCTCCGGGTCCGTTGCAATAAGTTGAGTTTTACCTTCAAAACGCTTTGATAGCAGAACACTCACGCCTCTGGCCTTATGAGATGCAAAGCTTGAAAAAAAAGTTCCGCACCACTTCTTTTGCAGGAGCTGCATAGTCACTGTCCCAGTGCGTCACCTGAAAGCACACAATGTCTGAGTCACATGTGGACATCAATTTCAGGAATTTCTCCTGCTGTCTCAGACCATTAGCATTAAGTGAGGAAATCTGAATCATTATAAGTCAGAATGAAGGAGGAGAGTCTCAACTTGAGCTTAGATTTTGTACAAACCACACACCAGTTCGTGTTCCTTTTTTTCCCTCTCCTCAAACTCAGTCTCAATGCAATTTTCCTTAACTTAACAAAGTCCTCATCACCATGTCCAAAGCGATCCTCCTCTCTCGTGCGCCCCAGTGCGCGCACGGACGCAGCGCCACCGTCACCTCTCTCCTCCCTCTGTGCGCTGCGGCTCCTGTCTCGCCTCTGTGCACTCGGGAGCGACGCCGACGAAGACCTCTCCACGGGCCTCCCCGGCCGCCGAAACACGGCCGGTGTGTCGTCGAAATCATCCCCCGAATCTGTGATCTCCTCCTCGCTCTCCTCTTCCTCCTCCTCTTCTCCCATTTCCCGGACGAGCACCAAACTGCCACTCTCCACAGCCTCGCCTCTCCCCATACTTCCGCCCTCCGGCAGCCGCTCGATCATGATACCCTCTCTTCTTTCCTTTTCGGCCGGCTGCTCGACCTCTGCGCACTGACATGGCGTAACATTACAGGTGACACATGACTGGGCTGCGGGTCTACACTCTCTGGCATAGTGTCCGCTATTACCACACTTGAAACATTTAAAGTCCGGACATTCTCTCAGAATATGGCCCGCTTGGAGACACAGGCGACAGACTCTTTGCTGGCTGTCATGTAGAACTCGAAAATATTCAGCACCCTCCAGCGTAATGAACTTAGCGCTGTACGGGAGCGATGTTACAGTCTCTGTGAATTTCACCTTCAGGAAATGGGTGCCATCAAAAACATCAGTCCCGGCCCATTTACGTCTCTTAATTGGGGAGACTGGCTCCACCCCCCAGATTCGGAACTTGTCAATAATTTGATTATTCTTACGATTATTATTATTATTATTATATACAGCGGCAAATTTAGGAACGAGACGATGCGTTGGTCCCGTGCCACTTCAGACGCAATTACTCTGCAGTCCTTTATTTTAAACCCGTCCATCAGTCTCTGTTTCCCTTTTGGGTTGCTCATGGTGAGCTCCCACTTGTTAGCTCCTTTCGCCCGACACCCCATCACTCGACCACAGGTCTGCTCCACCGCTCTTAGTAATTCAAGCATCGTTATTGCCGACTCACCCTCCACCTCTACCAGTGCCACCAGCTCTCTCATCTCCGGAGGCAGCGTGTCTCCACCCGCAGTCTTGCTTGCAGCTGTTACACCTGTCTCCGCCATTTTGTCAGTCTGTCGTCCTCCGCCATTTTCTCTCGGCATCTCCGCGGCCTTGTCTTTCCTTCCCGACTTTCCCTCGGCCAGATTCACCGCATTTCCATCATCATTCACGGTTGTGTTGACCGCCGAAGCGGCTCCGGTGTTTTCTTTGTTCCCGGCGTCCATCTCCGCCGCCGTTTCTCCGAGCTTCGTCGTGAGTGCAGTGTGATTCACACACCGACCTTGACCGGGCTCCCCCAAGCAGACGGCAGCTGCCTGGGGACACACAAAAGCAGGAACTTTTGTCACAGTTCAGTTCACTCACTCGGTTAAATTAAACCACAAAACAAAAGCAGAAAAAAAATCCGCCCGACACTGTCCAAGCCACTCGCGGCTGCGGCACACTGTCCTCCTCGCTTCAGGCAACCACCTACGTCACGCGTGGTGCGTTCAGGGTGGTATGGCCGTAAGCCATGGAAGAGCATGCACGCACGCCATTTATAGATGGTAAAACACCAGCAAGGGTGGATGGCAAATGGTCATCTGTCATTTTCCTGCACTCAACAAGCGCCATGACAAGACCCACACGGCATTTACTTTTGAGCACGGCATTTTACTTTTTTTTTTTGTCTTTTACTATCAAAAATACAAAAGTATATACAAATTTACAGTTATTACAATCATCTCACCTTGTTTACAAAATGATAACACCCACATGTCACAATGACACATACATACATACATTCTCATTTCCTCAGAAAATATCATCCTCGACCTACATCCAAATATACATTAAATCAAAATGTTACTGGAATACTCACATATTAATTCACCGTTACCATTATAACCGAAAAACCCCAGTAATCAAAACACATTCAGTTTTTCCCACACACCTTGTGTTGTGGATTTAACCCCACAATCACACCCCATCATTCTCACCCCCTACACACAAAACAAAACAGCCAAATCAATATGCAGTAAAGTTCTTACAGTACATACATTTAATCAACAGTCATCTCAGTCACACTCTCCCCAATCCCAATGCAATTTCCCTTGTTCGTCTAGGGACACCAGATCATTGTCGCAGAGAGAGAGCCCAGCACAAGTCTTACCATCATGCATTATATTAAATACTATTTGTTTTTTGACATTGTTCTTAAAGATTGGCCAAATTGGGGCAATTTTTTTCTCAAAATGTGCAATATTCCTCCTCATTCAAATAGCACTCCTTGCTTGACTCAGGAGGAATTTACACAAATGTTTATTCTGTACCTGGCTTTCTCTCCATACACCGAACAACAAAAAAGCATCCCATTCATCATTACAGTTCCAAAATAACCTCAGTTTACACTTCAATAGGTTCTTCAACTGTACAAAAAACCCCCTCAATTCCACACAATCACAAAAAACATGCATTATAGTTTCCGTCAGTAACCCACACACGTCACACTCCCTCCCGATTTCTCTATTGATCTGGTGTAGGACACTGTTAGTATAAATTCTATTGTGTCTCAGTTTGAAATCGTTATCCTCAGCCTCAATACTGTTCCCCTTTATTCTCCATTTCCCCCCAAATTTGTCCCGCTTGCAGTTTAGGAAATACTCTACACCAATACATCAGAGAAGCCGGGGGCTGCCACACATCTGTTAGAAACACATTATAAGTTTCTTTTAGCGTCAATAAATTCATCATTGTCATCTGATTACCATGTTTAATGTACAAATCTGGGATTCTTGATTCAGAACCCACCGCCACTTCTTTATTGATCAACTCAACCCACTTTCGTGGTATACTACTCATAATTACCTCCAATAATTTTCTCATTCTCGCTTCATCTCTCCTATCTTCGTCGCCATAAATACACTCACACATCGCCTCGCCCGGTAAGAAGCCAGGTATGACTTCATACATTAGATGTTTTATTTGCAATATTCCTGCTCCCATCAGTTTTAGGTTATAATGACATTTGCCTTTCCATAATTTGTCATTCAAAAAAAGAGGCATCTGTTTTATGAGACTAATATCTGCACAGTCGAAAAACACGTACTTTAACAATGCTGCTTGTGACATCAGCACTTCGTAGAACTCTGGGAGATGTGTTACCATCGGTTCTTTTAACCTCATTAATAAAGTAAAATCACTGATCTGCCACACTTTATTCAAATGATACCCCATCAGAGCCTTCCACCCATAATCAACAGGATCATATAAGTAATTTTTTATCAATTTTATTCTAAAGGCTCTCATTTTACACTTTACATCAATTAATTGTAGACCCCCGTTCCTATACTTACCTATTAAGGTTTTTCTAGCGATCTTACCTTTTTTTAGCTCCCCATACAAAGTCAGTAACAATATCATCTAATCTATTCAAAGCCCACTTCGGGAGAGCAGTTGTCGCTAAGGCAAAATTAATTTTTGACAATACTAAATTATTTACCACTTTAATCTTACCTATCACATGTAAATCCCGCATTTTCCAGAAATTTAAACATTTTTGTATCTTATTAATCACTTTTGACCAAGTTTCGTCTCTTGCGGCAATCTTATCTACCCCAACATATGTACCCAAAATTTTCATAAATCTGTCACAGATTTTCCACGGCATTGAGAGCGGCAATGGATTTGACATGTTGATACACATTATTTCCGATTTTTCAATATTAATTTGTGCCCCTGCAGCACTCCCGTATACATCCAAAATTCCCAAAACACTTTTAATACTCTCAAAATCCTTCACCATGATCGTCGTATCATCAGCAAATTGTTGAATTGTACATTTCTTACCATTAGGCAAATCAATGCCCCGAATCCTCTTGTCAGCTTTGATTAGTGTTGCAAGGGGCTCCGCCACAATTGAGTAGAGCATAGCAGACAAGGGACACCCTTGCCTCACCGATCTACTTAAAGTGAAACCGTCCGTTAAGACCCCATTAAACTTAACCTTACCTTTTGCATTTCTGTATATTAATCTAACCAAATTTACCAGTCTCCTACCAAAACAGTATGCTTCTAATACCTTGAATAGGAAAGTATGTTCGACCCTATCAAAAGCTTTGTTAAAATCTAAGGCCAGCACTATACCTTTTTGCCCTGAGTCGGGCACATAATCAACGACATCGCGAATTGTGTGAACAATATCACATATCTCTTTCGGGGATACTATATGCTTGAGTGGGAGATACCACTTTCCCAATCAATAATTTTATCCTATTCGCTATTACTTTCATCAATATTTTGTAATCAGTGTTCATAAGGGTAATGGGTCTATAATTTTTTAGGTCCCATTTATCTCCCTTCTTAAATATTAGCGTAATAATACCTATTGCCATTGATTCGGGTACAACTTTATCATGTTCTACTTTTACAAATATTTGTTGTAAAATCAGTGCAAGCACACTTCTTAAATACTCTATAGAAATTGGCCGTGAGGCCATCACTCCCAGGGTTTCTATCAGGTTTCAGTTGATCGATCGCCTGTTCAATCTCTGCCACAGTTATATCGCTGTCACACAATTCTCTGTCACCATCATCAAGTTTATTTTCTAGTCGTTCAATAATTATGCTTGTCACACCTTCATCTGAGCCCTCTGATTTGTATAAGATCTCATAGAACTCATAAACTCATATATACTTACTAAGTCATTCACCACTTTCCCGTCCTTATTTTTAACTTTATGGAGGTAGCACTGATCCTGTTTGTGTTTCTCAAGGGTCAGAAAAAACCAAGAGCTTCTTTCCCCCTCCACAGCATACTGTGCTCTGCTCCTCATTATCACTCCCATACATTTATTCTCATCAATTTGTTTCATCTCTGCTAGAATATTCAAAAGTTTCTCCGAATTATTCATACCCACCCCACTTAATTTCTCAAATTCCCTTTTGAGACATTTCTCTCTTTCTGTATATTGAAAATTACGCTTTTTTGCAAACAGGATACTTTTCTTCTTGATCTGTGCCTTTAAATTTTCCCATCCAGTAATGATATCATTTTGAAAATCAGGTGTAGAATGACCCATTTCAATCACTTTCCTAATACATTCTAAATATTTGTCATCTTTAAACAGATTAGCATTTAAATTCCATATTCCTCCCCCTTTCCTCCTCTCTTTTACTCCCATTACCACTGTCATCGTGGCATGATCACTCATACAATTGTTTTTATAATATACTTCACTATATCTATTTAAATCTCGTTTATTAACTAAACATAAATCAATTCTACTTTGTTTAAGTTCATTCAATACTACCTGTGTTCGAGAATATTCCCTTTTCGTAGGATTTAATGTTCTCCATAAATCACATAAGTCATGCTTTGACATTACTTCTCGCAAAACACCCCTCGACACATCATTTTTAAAGCGACTCATCATATGATAATCGAGTAAACACATTTTCACATTAAAGTCACCCATTATAATATCACAGTCACCAATAATATTTTCTGTTTCTTTGAAGAAGGAAACACGATCCATCTCCACATTTGGCGCATAGATGTTCAATATAGTAAATGGTTTATTGTCCACAAGTAGTCTAACTTTCACCCATCGCCCATCACTGTCCTTGTTCAATAAAGCAGCGTCTCCAGCCAGACGGCTGCTCACCAAAATACTGGCCCCTCTCGATTTCTGAGGTCCGAAACTGGAAAACAAAACACCTGGCCACTTGTACTTCAAAAGTTTTTCACAGTGAGTGTCCCAGTAAGTTTCTTGTAAACATAAAACATCGGCCGAACACAGGGCTGTTACTTTCGTGAATTTGTTCAAATCTCTCAGCCCATTCGTGTTGAAAGAAATAATTCTTAACATAATGAGTACAAAAAGGAAAAAAAAACATTTCATGTCCATAATCAAAAAAAAAGAAAACGCCGATTAATCAGAAACTCACATCAGGGTCCTTTCTGCCCTTTTTTCAATCTCAACTTATTTTCCCCGTGTCTCACCTGCTTCGGTCTGCCATGGTCCTTGTCCATCTGCTGCAGGCCCCGCAATGGCGTCTGCTCACCCCGCAAGCCGTCACCGCCACTCTCCTCCTCCTCCCTCTGGTTGCTCCTGCTCCTCTCTCTCTGCCTCTCCGCTCTCTCTCTCCTTGAGGACGGCATTGCTGACCTGGTCACTCGGGTCCACGGCTCCCTGAAGACACTTGAGATCCCACTGTATTCGTCAGCCGAATCCACCTCCTCCGCCACCCCACTCACCGCACGGTCCACTGTTCCTCCTGCTGCCTGGACAGGTGTCTCCTCTGTTTCAGGAACGACATCACTGTCCTCCTCCACAGACGCAGTCATCTCCACCACCGCCCCTTGATCCAGTACCTCGTCCACATCATCAGGCTTGCAACTGCACTTTTCATTTTTGCAATTTTCACACTTTTCTTCTCCCGCAGCACACTCCCTCGCATAATGTCCAGTTGCTTTACATTTAAAGCATCTCAATTCAGGGCACTCCCGCATTATGTGGCCCGCTTGTAGGCACAAACGGCACACTTTCTGTTGACAGTCATAGCACTCGGAAATATTCCACACCTTCGATTGTGTAAAATTTTGCACTGTATGGCAGAGATGACACGTTGTCTGTAAAGCGGACTTTTAAGAATCTCGTGCCATCCAAAACCTCTGTCCCAGCCCATTTTCTTTTTTTAATGGGTGATACAGGCTCCATCCCCCATAGAGTCAATTTTTCAAAAATTTGATTGTCCGTAATGTACAGCGGCAGGTTTAGAAATGACACGATTCGCGTGTCTCTTGACACCTCGGTGGCAATAACCCTCCTCTCGCCGATCTTAAACCCATCCAGCAGTCTCTCCTTTCCTCTCGGGTTGCTCATGGTGATTTCCCACTTGTTGGAGCCTTTGTTCCTGCATCCGATTACTCGGCCACAGGTATTGTCCACGGCTTTCAAAAGCTGTATCATCGGCAACTGGGGCTCCCCGTCCACCTCCACATTCACCACCAAGTCTCTTAGCGAGTCCGTCCCCGTCTCCGTCACAGCTGGCGCACCTCGCGGTGCCACCGCTTTCTCGGCGTCCGTCTCTTCCACCATCTTGTCCCCGATAGCCACCTTGTCTGCTTTACCTGCCACTGTTCCAACGGTCCTCTCCCGCGCCGATTTGGTTGTGGTTGCCTGCTCACCCCGTCCGCGTGCGTCTCCGTCCATGCTCGCTCTCCCCTCAGCCGTTTTTTGGAAGTTCGTTGTCTCGTCGTCTTTGTCCGTTCCGGTCATGGCTGCCATTTGATCCATCAAAGTTCGTTTTCGCTGCTCCACTGTATCCCCCAAGCGGCGGATGGCTGCCCGGGGGGGCACTGCGGGGCGAAAAATACTCACTTTTACACTTACAAATCGCTAAATTTTTTTTTTTTTTTTTTTTTGTCTTTTATTATGAAAATATATATTTTCTTTAAAAAAAAAACCATACATTTTGGATTACATGAATTTCAGACATGCAAAATCAAACACATCATTAAACAGGAAAATACCATCTTGACAAGCAAGCTGTCTTCACTTTACATCTTATTTAAAAAAAAAATAGATCCCAATGAGTTTGTCAAAATTAACATTTCCTTTTAGGTTCAATAACTCCATCATAAACAATTCCACCGTAATCCAGTCAGACTAAGCATCATTACTCAAAAAGTCATCAATCTGCAAATCAGATTTTTTTTTTCCTTCCTTTAAAAAAACACATCTTTCCATCAAAGAAAAGGAAAAAAACCCACTCTTATTCTTCTCCTACCAGTTCCACACAATCCTCCCTCTTTCATCAAGGGAGAGAAGACTACAGTCCTTAGTGAAGAGTGTGTTAAAATATGCAGCCCCATGTATCAGTCTGAATTTAATTTGTTTCTGAACTATGTTTTTAAAAAATGGCCAAATTGAGACGATTTTGTGCTCATAGTGTGCTTTATTCCTACGTACTTTGATTGCCCATCGGGCAAGACTCAGAAGAAACCTACACAGTGCTGCATTTTTTACTCTACTCTTTTCCCATTCCCCAAACAGAAAAAAAAATCCCAAGAATCCCCATTATTCCACACCATTCCCAATCTGTCAGTTAGGCATTTTTTCAATAACACAAAGAAATTATTCAACTCTGGGCATACAACAAACATATGTAGTAAGGTTTCAGGTAACAAACCACACACATCACATTTTTTACTTACCGTCCTGTCCAATTGGTGTAAAATCACATTTGTGAAAATCTTATTATGCCTCAACTTAAAATCAAGATCTTCCGCTTCGATACTGTTTCCTTTTAATTTCCACCCCTCCCAAATTTTCCTCCCCTCTATCTGCGGAAAGATTCTACTCCAATAGGACAAGGAGGCCGGTGTCTTTGAAACACCTAACAAAAAAAGGATCATACATTTGTTTACAAGTCAAAATACCAAAATTTTTACTCTTTGTCCCCATTTCAATTATCAGTTCAGGAAATTTGCTTACCCTATCTCCAACTACATTTGAATTAATCAGAGCCTTCCAAGAACATGGAACGTATTCTTGTATGGCTTGATAATAGTTTGAAACCGTCCTATAGCTTACATCATAATCTACCTCCTTAACACTATCAAAAATAGCTTGAGTAGGTAGAAAACCAGGTAAGAACTCGTACATTATATCTTTTAATTGCACTATCCCTGCTCTCAACATTTTGATGTTACACATTAATTTATCGTTCTTTTTGATGTATTTGTTTAGAAAGATTGGTAGTTCTTTCACCAAACTTACAGAGTGAGCCGCATAGTTGGTATGCTGCAAAAATTCCGCTTGAGCGGACAGGACTTCCCTGTAAGAGTGGGAGCCTTGCCATCATCGGTCTTTGTAACTGCATCAATAACACAAAATCGCCAATATTAAAGACTTCATTTAGAAAAAAGCCCATAAAACTTTTCCATCCATAAGCCGTGTCATCATATAAATATTTCCTTACCAGTTTGATCCTAAAAGCATGTTTTTTACATTCCACATCTACAAGTTGCAAACACCCTTCTTTGTATTTACCTGTCAGTGTTTTCCTCGCTATTTTGCTTACTGTAGAACCCCACAGAAAAACTGTCATGATTTCATTTAACTTAGTCACCACCCACGAGGGTAGATCTAAAACTGCCAGGGTATAGTTTAGTTTAGATAGTACCAAACTGTTTAAAACTACCACCTTTCCTTTAAGTTTTAAGTCCCTCATTTTCCAGAAACACAACACCGATTCTATTCTTTTTAATATACCCGTCCAAGTCAGATCTCTTGCTGCTATGCTGTCTACTCCTATATAAGTGCCCAAAATTTTAATCTGTCTCGACTGAATGTTCAGAGGCAAGTTCACCTGTAAAGGTTCAACCATGTTGATAAACATCAGCTCGGATTTACCTAAATTGATACGAGAACCAGAGGCTTGACCGTATGTTTCTATTGAACTTATTGCTCTACGTACACTATCTACATCCTGTACCAATAAAGTCGTGTCATCCGCATACTGCTGGATGACACAGATCTCTCCCCCAGGTAGCTCAATTCCTTTTATGTTCTTGTCAGATCTTATATAAACACTCAATGATTCCACTACAATAGAATAAAGAATTGATGACAGAGGGCACCCCTGTCTAACTGACCTCTGTAGCTGGAAAGCATCAGTCAGCATCCCATTGAACTTTACCTTACCTGTGGCATTACTATACAATAACCTAATCCATTTCAAAAAATTATCTCCAAACCCCACCTTTTCCAGAACCGAAAACATAAATTGGTGCTCCACTCTATCAAAAGCTTTATTGAAGTCAATTGAGACCAGAATTCCTTTTCTATTTGTCCTTTTCAAGAATTCTACCGCATCTCTGACAGTATGTATGATATCAGAGACCTCTCTCCCCGGCACACTGTATGTTTGGGTGGGCGCAACAATTGTATGTATTACTTTTGCAAGTCTGTTAGCAAAAATTTTCATTAATATTTTATAGTCTGTATTTAACAGTGTGATTGGTCGATAATTTGTCAAATCAAATTTATCACCTCTTTTAAAAATCAAAGTGATTATGCCCTGTGCCATGGAGGCAGGCACAGATTTAGTGTTTTCCATAGCCTTGTACACTTTTAACAATAAAGGTGACAACACAGCACTAAAGACCTTTATAAAAATTAGCCGTCAACCCATCGCTACCCGGACTTTTATCAATGATCAGCTGTTTAATTGCAGTATCTATATCTTCTCTTTTCAGCTCCTGATCACACAACAACTTATTCTCTACTGTCAATTTCCTAGGGAAATTAGACAAAATGTCCTCTGCGACAAGAGTATTTGACCCCTCTGACATAAACAAAGTACTGTAAAAGTTATGCACCGTTTCCAAAATCTCCACCGTATTGGACGTTATACTTCCCTCTTTATTTTTCAGTTTAGGGATATAGCACTGAGTTTGTTTCTTTTTCTCTAGATTCAGAAAAAAAGCTGTGCTTTTCTCTCCCTCTACTGCATATTGAGCCATGCTTCTTAAAATGACCCCGTCACATTTGATTCTCGCAATTCTTGCAATTCTGAATGAAGACTCAGTAACTTGGTCTCGTTTACATATTTTTGAGCATGCAATTTCTCCAATTCTGCTTTTAATAAATTCCACCGTTTATGATTTTTGGAATGTAACCGTTTAGCATATTGAATACTTTTTCTTTTAATTTGTATCTTTAGATTTTCCCAACCCTCCACTATGTTTTCGCAAAAACCAGTTTGCGAGCTTACAGTCAAAATTAAATTTGTAATACATTTGATATAGTTTATGTTATCTAATAATTTAGCATTTAAATACCACACCCCGCCCCCCCTTCCTCTGCCTTGTTTCCCCAACATAACAGACAAAATAACATGATCACTGATGAAATTGAAATTATAACGCACAGCACTGAAAAAACTGATTTGTGCCTTTTTAACTAAGCATAAATCAATCCTGCTTCTTTTAAGCGATCCCATAACTGTTTGTGCCCTTGAAAAGAGTCTTTTAGAAGGATTATGAATCCAGTCCTCATCAAACATAAATTTTTCCAACACAGTTCTGGAGGCATCTTGTCTCAACACACAGCCCTCACTGGTATCAAGACTGCACATTTTGACATTAAAATCTCCCAAGATTATATTGCACGAGGCAGCAATGTTGTGAAGCCCTTTGAAAAAGATAGAGCGTTCACTATCAATATTGGGTGCATAGATATTTAATAAGTTATAAGCTTTATTATCAAAGCCAAAGTTCATTTTCACCCACCTCCCTTCCCTATCCCTATCCACCAGGGTGGCATTAATATCACAAGTCCTTTTTATTAATATGCTCACCCCTCTTGCCACATTAGTCCCAAAACTAGAAAAAATTAGTCCATGCCATGATTTCTGTAAACGTGTTTCAATAGTTGGATCCCAGTGTGTTTCCTGCAAACATATGATGTCTGTTGTGCATAATTGTAACACTTCTTCAAATTTATTGTGATCTCTTAGGCCGTTCACGTTCAAAGAAGCAAGTGTCAGTGTCATTATGGCCGGAGAAAAAAGAAAAAAAGCTTTTTAGCACAAAAAACATGTTAAACTTTACACATATTCATTTTTTCTGTTCTCGGCCTCTCCTCTTCAACTTATCTCTTCTTGTCTGCACAGTTTTTCCTCCCCTCCCAGTCTCGTCCTTTATCACCCACCTGTCTGTGTGTCTTCCCTCGCCAGCTTTGGACAAGCCGGGCTGCTTACACGGCAGCAAAGCCTCGCTGTGTTGGTCGCCGCTCCGATGAGCGCTGCGGCTGCGGTTCCTCTTTCCCTCACTACTGTCTTTTTCCTCCGTGTCCGTCAATACTGCCGAGGCGTCCGAGATTCTCCTTGCCACGGTCAAGAAGGGAGTGAGAATATCATTGTCCGTGTTCAAGTTGTCTGTCTCTCCTCTCTTCTGCTCTGCCTTTGCTCCTCCATCAGACCTCGCCACCTCCTTCCTCTTCTCCGGCTCTTTCCTCTCCTCCGTCTGCTCACTCTCTTCCCCTTCCGCTATCATTTCATCTGAGGAGTCCCCCGTCTCATCACTTTCCCCCTCCTCCTCTTCCTCCATTTCACCGGTGTTGTTTCTCTTAGCGTCAGCTTCCATTAACACAGAACATTCCCTGGCATAGTGTCCCTGTTTGTGGCATCTGAAACAGTAAAATTCCGGGCAATCCCGGAGAATGTGTCCCGGCTGCAGACACAATCTGCACACACGAACTTGATTATCATGAAGTACACGAAAGTATTCCAGTCCCTCCAACGTGTTAAACTTTGTACTGTAAGGCAACGCTGAGACATCATCAGGGAACCTAACCTTCACAAACCGGGTGCCGTCAAAAACCTCCGTCCCGGCCCACTTGCGCCGCCGGATAGCCGAAACCGGCTCCACCCCCCACTGACTCATTTTGTCTTTAATTTGCTCGTCAGTGATGTAAATTGGCAAATTTAGAAAGGAAACCACCCTTGTGTCTTTAATGACTTCTGTAGCAATGACTCGGGAATTTTTAATTTTTTAATGTTGCCACTTGAGTCCGCTGTTTCTGAGATCGTTGTCTTATTGTTTCCTATTGTCTTGTCCATGTTGTCTTCCCTCCGCTTCTTTGCACGGAGTAAAATTCCCTCCCGGCAGCAGCTGCTGCTGGGGGAAAGGGGGCTCAACACTTCTGAAATGTCTTTTTTTATTTTCCTCTCTTTTGTCTCTCCTTCACTCTCCGTTCTCCACCACGTGCGTTCGCACTGTGCTCGGGCCGGAACCAGAATGACGTCACTCGGGCGTATTCAGGGTGGTATGGCCGTAAGCGATGGAAGAGCATGCACGCACGCCATTTATAGATGGTAAAACACCAGCAAGGGTGGATGGCAAATGGTCATCTGTCATTTTCCTGCACTCAACAAGCACCATGACAAGACCCACACGGCATTTAGTTTTGAGTTAATGCACATATACTCACTGACAAATTTAAAAAAAAAAAAAAAAAAAAAAGGAAGAAAAAGGAGAGTTTGTCCACTGGTGCTGTTTTCCAAGGAGCTGGCTCCAGCAAAGGAGGAGCAGCGCCCTCTGGCGATGAAAAAGGTGAGAATAAAAAGCTTACAGCACCGGGTATTCCCAGGCGGTCTCCCATCCAAGTACTGACCCGGCCCGACCCTGCTTAGCTTCCGAGATCGGGCGTATTTTTTTTTTTTTTTTTTTGTCTTTTATTATCAAAAATACAAAATCAGTTTACAAATACAGTAATAATTTTGACAGCAAAACAAACTAAAACATCTTCATGTATACAAAAAGACAAATCAAATTAACAAACACATCTATAAACAGATTAGCAATTTACAGAACACTTAAGTTTTTTAAACCATAACTATTTTATACCATTACCAACCAAAAATATATACAAAACAAAATCACAAATACTGTTTGCAATAACACATTATTAACTTGCATAAGGCAATACTCAGAGCCACTGCATCGCCTACATAAAACTAGGCAATTAGCAAGACAAAACCTAGTTAAACTGCCTTACCATCAAATACAGAGCCATTCGCAGAAGGCGGAAACATGAGACAGCTTTATGTGCACAAAGAAAATTATATATTAGACAGAGAATGCCTATCATACAAAAAAACACCTTTCTGACCACACATACAAGTGCACACAGACACGGGTCTTCGAACACACACAATTGGATGTCAAACAAAACACAAAAAAACGCAATAACCAAAAACTACCCAGAGACACCCAGGCTCACGCCTCAACAACTCTGGCGACTTTTGACTGTCTGGCATTATCGCCAATAAACAAAAACAAGCCATTTGGCCAAGACAATTACAACATTGCATAAACAAGTACACCCAGCCAAAAACATACCATCATCATTAATCACATGAGTACATCACTCCAAAACCCTTATCCCCCCACCCACTATAGGACCCCACCCACATTTAAATTAACAATCAATTGTGCAGCAGGCTAGACTCTTAAACGACACTTCACACAGATAAGAATAACCCTTTGTATCCGGAAAAACGTATCTCTACCGGCTCGTCACTATTAACCCCATTCCCAGCACAATTCGCCAGACTCTAAAAGAGAAACCAAACAATTGTCCGCGAGCGAGGGCAGGGTGAGAACGCCAGGCTTATATGTGCACCAATACCTTATTTGTTTCATTACAAGTCGCTTGAAAAGCGGCCAAATTTTCACCACTCTGTGCTCATGGCATGCTATGTCTCTCCTCATTTTAATAGCGACCCTAGCCTGACTTAGCAGGAATTTACACAGCTGAACGTTCTTCACTCTGCTCACACCCCATACACCAAATAAAATACATTTTAACCAACAATCATTGTCATCCCACACCATGAACAGTTTCTCTTTTAGTAGGCTCCGAACCTGCGCAATAAACTCACCCAACTTTTCGCATTCACTGAACCAGTGAAGCACCGTTTCAGGAGCCTTGCCGCACACATCACATAAGTCAGAGGAGTTCTTGTCCACCTGATGGAGCACAATTTTGGGAAAGATCTTAGCATGTCTCAGGCGAAAATCGAAGTCCTCAGCGTTCAGACTGTTCCCCGCTATTCTCCACCTCCCCCATATTTCATTCTCAGTTATATCAGGAAAAAATCTACGCCAATAAATCAACGAGGCCGGCGACCGCCCTCGCTCAGGTACACACACATTATAGAAATCTTTAGACTTCAACATACACATCAATTTCCATTTCCCATTGCACTTCACATATACATCCGGAAAAGTATCATCATAATCCACCCCCACCTCTTGACAAATTATAGCCCTCCATTTAGCAGGAATGCAATCAATTATCCTGTGAAACACATTCTCAATATTCAACAAGTTGACATTTTCGTAACACTCAGCAACACACTCAAAAATGGAGCTACTTTTCAAAAATCCAGGCATAAACTCATACATTATATCCTTTATCTGCACAAAGCCAGATTTTAATAGTCGCACATCATACAAACACTTATTATTCCATTTTAACCTTTCATTTAAAAAAAGTGGTATTGCCTTTATTAGACTCAAGTCAGCACAATCATAATGAACAGTCTTCAACAAACCTGCCTGAGCCATCAAGACTTCACGATAGAATAGGGGGAGGCCAGCGTGCATATGTTCTTTCAATTGCATTAGCAAAGTAAAATCTCCAATACCGAGAACACTATTCAACAGGTTCTTCATTATTTTCTTCCACCCATAGCTCACCGGATCATACAGATATTTCTTCACAGTTTTCAATCGACAGGCCTTCAATTTACTGGTGACATCCACAAGCTGAAGCCCACCTCTACTGTAGGGCTTGCACAGTGTCAACATTGCGATTTTGCCCACTTTAGCACCCCATAAAAAATTGATCATCAGCTCTTTAACACTATTAACGACCCACTTCGGCATATCAAGTACCGCCATAGTATATTGCATTTTAGAAAGTATGAGACCATTTAACACGACTACTTTACCTTTAAGTTTCAGGTCCTGAAGTGACCAAAAATTCAAGATTCTCCTCATTTTATTTATAACCACAGTCCACATTGCATCACGCGCAGCAATGCTGTCTTTACCCAAATAAATACCCAATATCTTCATATAGCATCGCTGGATTTTAAACGGGAACGGAAGGCTTGGTGGCTCAGACATATTGAAAAACATAATCTCTGATTTATCCATACTCATCTTCGCACCCGATGCCCTCCCATAGATTTCTATGATACCCAATACCCGCTGAATGCTCCCCATATCCTGCACCATTATCGTCATATCATCTGCGAATTGTTGTACAACACACTCCCCACCCCCAGGTAAGACAATCCCCTTAATCTGATCATCCATTCTAATCATAACAGCCAGAGGCTCAGAGACAATAGCATACAATATTGCTGACAACGGGCAACCTTGACGCACAGACCGTTCTAATTTAAATTCATCAGTAAGGCAACCGTTCATTTTAACTTTGCTTTTTGCGTTCAGATAAATTAATTTCAACCAGTTAATCAACCTATTTCCGATCCCATACCGACAGAGGACATGAAATAAGAAATCATGTTCCACACGGTCAAACGCTTTATTGAAATCTACCGCCAGCACAATACCCGGGGTCCCTGAATCACTCAAATGTTGCATCACGTCTCTAACTGTAAAAATCGTATCGCTAATGTCCCTCGAGGGAACACTATACGTCTGGTCGTGTGATATTAGCTTCTCTAAGAACAATTTGAAGCGATTTGTAAATATTTTCATTAGTATTTTATAGTCAACGTTCATTAGGGTCAAAGGTCTGTAATTAGCCAAATTCTTTTTGTCATCTTTTTTATACAACAGGGTAATTATTCCTACACACATGGATTCAGGGACCACACGTAAACGCTCCATCTCGTTAAACACAGACAGCAAAATGGGTGATAACACACCCTTAAAAGATTTATAGAAATTAGCCGTGAGGCCATCACTCCCAGGACTCTTATTGCTTGACTGCTGATCAATTGCAGACTCAATCTCCTCAAGTCTAATATCAGAATCACATATTGCCACATCACCCTCATCAAGTTTAGGCTCTAATAGCCCAATGGCAGCATTTATCGAAATTTCATTACTACCCACACTTTTATACAGGTCATTATAGAAATCATAAACATGAGTAAGCAGAGGCACAAGCCCTTTTAAACACATTGCCCTTATTATCATGCAATTCCGAGATGTAACACTGATCTTGTTTCTGCTTTTCTAAGTTAAGAAAAAATCTTGTGCTCCTCTCCCCCTCCAAAGCATACTGGGCTCTACTCCGGACTAACGCACCATCACTTTTTATTTTTTCTAGGTCATCTAATTCATGGAGAAGTTTAGTTTGTCGTACAACATCAACATCACATTCATTAACTATTTTATTCAGTTCACCCCTAAGCCAGATTTCTCTCTTTTTTGTTTCGAAATTTAACCTTTTCGCAAACTGTATACTTTTTATTTTCAATTTAAGCTTTAAGTACTCCCAACCCGCCAACACATTCTCTTGAAAATCTGGTTGTGCACATGTGCTATTTATCAAGTCAGTAATACAATTAATATACCTCTGATCATTCAAAAGTCTAGCATTTAGGTGCCACAGCCCACCCCCTCTCCGATTTTTCCGTTGGCACATCTTAATAACTAAAGCCCAGTGACCACTCAGGGCCATGTAATTGTGAGTAATGTCAAAATACAAATGCAGGTCATCTCTCTTAACCAGACAGTAATCAATTCTGCTTGCACGTACTTGACCCAATACTGTTTGCATCCTGGAGCAGCCTTTGGACGCAGGATACAGAGTTCTCCATAAATCACACAAATTAAATTTAACCATCAGATCTAGTAGCATGGTCCTAGAGGAGTCATTTTTATAATGAGCCACAGATTGATAATCCATACGACTCAGCTTAACATTAAAGTCTCCCACAATAATGTTACAGTCATGCAGTTCAGACTCCAGCTCATTGAAAAAAGAAAGGCGGTCCGTTTCTGATTGCGGAGCATATACATTCATAAGCACATAGGAACATTCATTATCTTTGAAGTGTATCTTCACCCACCTCCCATTCGTATCCGATTTTATTAGGGTGGCAGAGCTTGCCAGTTTGCAACCCACCAAAGTCCCCACCCCTCTGGCTCTGTTCGTGCCACAGCTTGTGGAAAAACACACCTTTCCAGTCTTTCATCAACAGTCTTACAAACTCAGGGTCCCAGTGTGTTTCCTGAAAACAGATGATGTCAGTATTACATGCACTTATCACTGCCACGAACTTTTCTCTGTTTCGTAAGCCGTTTATGTTAAGTGACGTTATACTAGTCATAGGTAAGCATCACTGGGAAGAGGATTAACACTAAAGTCACACTGTATCCAAAGTCAATCCAACATCAAGTGATTCTTTTACCTCTCTTTAAATTTGACTTCACACCTCTCCTCCTGTGTTTGACCGGATCCTCCAAGTCAGAGTCCGAGCTAACCGCCGACACACCCCATCCTTGCCCAGCCGCGAGCCCAGTAGCAGCGCTCCCCGGCTCGTCTCGCTGCCGGCTCCGACTCCTGCGGTTACGGGCCGCCCCGCCCGGCAGGGGAATGGATGACCTCGTCTGCTGTCTCCCCGGTCTCCTGAACACCATGGGAACCCCGCAGTATTCATCACTGGAGCCAAGCACCGCTTCTCCATCCTCCGCTTCACCACCGACCTCACCCGCATCCATCGTATCGCGGACCACCTCACTGCTCTCACCCACCACCTCCTCTTCTCCTCCCGTGGCCTCGCTCACCTCCGCGACATCAGCTTCTCCTCCTGTCAGCACGGCTCCAACCTCTTCACAGGTACAAGGCGCAGCATTGCATATGACACAGACACCCGTTCCTTCAGTGCATTCACGGGCATAGTGTCCCACTAATTTACACTTATGGCACCTGAATTCCGGGCACTCCCTGATAATGTGCCCAGGCTGGAGGCAAAGATGGCAGACTCTTTGCTGGCTGTCATGAATCACTCTGAAATATTCTATCCCCTCGATGGTGTGGAATTTAGCACTGTAAGGTAGGGAAGAGACAGAGTCAGGGAATCTCACCCTCAGGAAACGGGTGCCATCTAAAATGTCCGTGCCTGCCCACTTCTTCTTCTTTATCGGTGAGGCTGCCTCCACTCCCCACAGAGCCAGTTTGTCCAGTATTTGCTGGTCAGTGATGTACAGTGGCAGGTGCAAAAAAGACACGATGCGGGTATCACGCGTCAGCTCCGAGGCTATGACTCGTCTGTCATCAATTCTGAAACCGTCCAACAGCTTCTCTTTACCACGGGGGCTGCTCATGGTTAGCTCCCACTTATTCATGCCTCTGTTTCTGCAACCCAGCACCCGGCCACAGGTAACGTCCACAGCCTTCAACAGGCGCAGCATCGGGAGAGCCGCCTCCCCCTCCACCTCCACACCGACCACCAGGTCCCTGACGTCCTCGTCCCTCTTCGCTCTCACGCTGCTCCCTGCACCATCCTTCTCCACCGGAACGCCCGCCATCTTGTCCGCCGTCTTAACTTTCTCCAGCCCGCCGCTATTTCTTGTAACTGCATCACCGTCACCTCTCACCATCGCTGAACTCGTGCCACCAATCCGCTCATCTCCGTCCCTCAGCCCACCAGCACTGATACATTTGGCCTCCGCCGCCGCCGCCATATCCATTTTCACAATCCCTTTAGCCGTGCCTTTGGTCGTGATCATGGTGTCAGTCCAAAAAACACTCCTCCTCTCCTCCCTCTGTCCCCAAGCAGCAAACAGCCGCCCGGGGCAACACTGTCAAAGAAGAAAAAACTCACTTTAGGACAGTTTATCGTTGTTTGAACAACTTCCACACAACACACGCGTGGGCACACGCTCCTCACCACGCCACTCAAACGCCGTGACCTAACACCCGGATGTGCACTGTGATGCGTTCAGGGTGGTATGGCCGTAAGCGATGGAAGAGCATGCACGCACGCCATTTATAGATGGTAAAACACCAGCAAGGGTGGATGGCAAATGGTCATCTGTCATTTTCCTGCACTCAACAAGCGCCATGACAAGACCCACACGGCATTTAGTTTTGAGTTAATGCACATATACTCACTGACAAATTTAAAAAAAAAAAAAAAAAAAAAGGAAGAAAAAGGAGAGTTTGTCCACTGGTGCTGTTTTCCAAGGAGCTGGCTCCAGCAAAGGAGGAGCAGCGCCCTCTGGCGATGAAAAAGGTGAGAATAAAAAGCTTACAGCACCGGGTATTCCCAGGCGGTCTCCCATCCAAGTACTGACCCGGCCCGACCCTGCTTAGCTTCCGAGATCGGACGAGATCGGGAGTGTTTTTTATTATCAAAAATACATTTTATATAAAAAGTACATCGTACATCCAGACATACAAAACTCCAAATGCAGTGCTGCGAACAACATATGTGTGCGTACTTGTTGTATTACCGATCCGACCAGTCCTCTGCTCCTCATGTCCCCTCCCACTTCCTTCACCCTCAGTGAGAGAGCACACACAAGATGAAAACTATAACACATGAGAACAAAAACTTGGGGGGGGGGGGGGGGGGCCTAAGCCCCATCACAGCAACTGCATGGGTCAAAAATACATCACAGCCCATGTAAGTCAGCACAAGTACATCATCTGTAACCATTCTCTGGGCTTTACATCATACCGCCATCACAAAATATTCGTGACCACATGACTTTGTGAAATCTATTACAAGCCACTTAATAAGCATTCCATCATACTGAAAGAGCGTGACACCAGCAGAGAGAGCACCAGCGTTATCTCTGAATGTCATTAATCAAAAATAATTCGGCCTCCCCGACATACGGAAACCAAGCCCTTCCCCGGTTCAACTCTTTACTACAATCTCTGTCTAGCAGCACCCATACTCAGCCCAAAAAACATCTCAGGACTTCATCATCACCCCATTCACATTGACTACTCACCATACACCAGGCTCTCTCTGTTATGTGCCGCCACCCTCTACACATACATCCCTTAACCTCTACTACCCACATACAACATTATACATCGCTCCCGGCCACCCACAACACATCATGTCACTCCCCCCCAATCCCAGATCAATTTTCCACCCTCAGCGAGAGAAACCAGACTATTGTTAGCAAGAGATAACAGAGGAACACTTGTGGAGCTGTGCAACGTACAATACAAAATTTGTGTCTGTACAAAAGCTTTAAAGAGCGGCTCCACATGTACCACTCTCTGCTCACATCGGACCAAATTCCTCCTAACCTTAATTGCGCGTCTTGCTTGGCTTAACAGGAACTTGCACAACTGCACATTAGCCACTCTGCTCTCTCTCCATGCCCCAAACAACACAAACATTTCCCATTTATCATTGTTGTTCCATTGCAACCCCAGTTTACTAATCAATAACTTCTTCAAGAAATCAAAAAATGTCGCTAGCCCAACACACTCTACAAACCAGTGCAACAGAGTTTCCGGGGCTTTTGCACAGATGTCACACAGGCTCGTGATCCCTCTGTCAATTTGATGCAGCACCACCTTAGGAAACATTTTATTATGTCTAATAAGGAAATCAGTGTTGTCAGCTTCTAAGCTGTTCCCCTTGATTTTCCATCCCCCCCAAATCACCTTACTGTTGACCTCCCGGAACCTTTTCCGCCAACACGACAGAGAAGCTGGAGCCTGCTTGACATCTGCCAGAAATAGAGCATACAAATCTTTAGTACTCAATAGATTGAACGTTTTCCAGTTATCACCATATTTGATATACAAGTCTGGAAGTTGATCCTCAGTATCGCATCCACATTCATTTTCAAAAACCTCTCTCCAATTTGGAGGGATACTCTCAATGATGTCATTCATCACCTTTTCAATGCTAGCCAATCTCACCTCTTTATTAACATCAGACACACATTCAAAGATGGCTCTTGGGGAGAGGAAGCCTGGCATAAATTCGTACAACAAATGTTTTAGCTGCACAAAACCAGCCTTCATCATAGACTCGTTATACAGACATTTATCTTTATATTTGATCTTAATATTACCAAAAATTGGCAGCTCTTTTAATAGCGCTAGATCAGCGCATTCATAATGCACACACTCTAAAAATTCAGTATGGGCAGCTAAGACCTCTCTGTAAAAGGGTGGCAGCTGCTCAGTCATCGGCCATTTGAGCTTCATTAACAAGGTGAAGTCTCTCATCTTAAAAAGTCTGTTCAGAAAGAACCCCATCACTTGTTTCCACCCGTACTTAGTCGAATCATACAGATATTTCTTAACCATTTTCAACCTTAAAGCTTTCAATTTACACGTGATATCAATTAGCTTTAATCCGCCCTCTTCATACCCACTCCACAATGTTTTCATGGCCACTTTCCCCACTTTAGCACCCCACAAAAATCCAGTAAACATTTCACTGATCCTGTTTTTCACCCACCTCGGCATATCGAGCACCGCCATAACATAATCCAATTTAGATGCTACTAAACAATTGAGCACAATAATTTTACCATGTAATTTTAAATCTCTCATTCTCCAGTAATTCACATACTGCTGCATCTTGTTGATTCGCTCTGTCCATGTCGCATCTCTGGCTGCCACCCGCTCCTTTCCCAAATAAATTCCCAGTATCTTCATATACTTCGGTCTCACCGTAAATACAATATCCTCTTTTGCCGGTTCAGGCATATTGATGAACATAATTTCTGATTTATTCACATTGATTTTAGCTCCTGAAGCCCTCCCATAAATGTTAACCAATTCCAATACCACTTTGATACAGTTCATCGTCTGCACAGTCAGCGTTGTATCATCCGCAAACTGCTGGATGATATTCACCTGACCACCAGGCAGCGCAACGCCCTTCACCTGCTGGTTGGCCTTGATTAGGGCAGCCAGAGGTTCGGCTACGATGGTGTATAAAATTGCCGATAAAGGGCAACCTTGACGTACCGATATTTTCAAAACAAATGCATCAGTCAATAGACCATTCACTTTTACCTTACCTTTAGCATTTCCGTACACTAATTTTAGCCACGCCATTAGTCTTTCACCAATACCATATTTCTCTAACACCGCAAACATAAATTTGTGCTCCACTCTGTCGAACGCCTTATTAAAGTCGAGAGCCAATACTACACCTGGCTGCTGTGTGCATTCCGAATAATCTATCGTGTCGCGAATTGTACAGATGGTGTCACTGATGTCTTGGCCCGGCACGCTGTAGGCTTGAGTCGGTGACACTATTCTGTCAACAAATACTTTCATGCGCTCCACAAAAATCTTCATCAGAATTTTGTAATCGACATTTAATAATGTGATTGGTCTGTAATTTGACAAATCAGTTTTATCATCTTTTTTATGAATCATGGTGATTACACCCGTCGCCATAGACTCTGGTACGCAACATTTAAGCTCCATCTCTTTATAAACAATTAGCAGGATCGGAGCAATTACGCTCTTGAATGCTTTATAAAAATTAGCCGCCAAGCCGTCACTACCTGGGCTTTTGTGCAGAGGCATTTTATCAATCACATAAATAATATCATCCAACACAATATCCTGGTTGCACAGAGCTTTATCGCTCTCATCTAAACTCAACCCAATATGTTCCAAAACCTCCTCTAATGCTATATCATCAACCCCATCACTGTTATACAGGTCTTCATAAAAAGTCTGAACACAATCAGCCATCGCTACCAAATCATGAACCACTCCCCCCTCTTTATTTTTGACCCCGGTGAGTAAACACTGTTCTTGCTGACGTTTTTCTAGGTTCAGGAAGAATTTCGTGCTTTTTTCCCCTTCAATGGCGTATTGTGCTCGACTCCTTATTATTGCTCCGTCACACTTTGACAATTCTGCCCTCAGGCACCGCTCTCTTTCATTTTTGCGGAAACTCGCGACTTTAGCAAATTGCAGACTTTTGAACTTAATTTTTGCTTTGAGTGTATCCCAACCCGCAATAACATTCTCACTGAAAGCCGGCTGTGTTACCTCAAACTGAATTAAATCTTTAATACATTTCATATACTTATCATCTTGGAGCAATGTGGCATTGAAGTGCCATACCCCTCCACCCACACCCCTCTTCTGACTGCCCAGTTCAATATCCAGCACGGAGTGATCACTCAGCGCTGTATATTTATGACGCATCGCCGTGCACATGCTCAAAATGTCTCTCTTTACAAAACACATGTCAATTCGACTCTGTCGCAGTTTCCCCAAAACCCACTGCATCCGTGTATATTCTCTTTTAAGAGGGTGGAATGTCCTCCACAAATCACACCAGTCAAATTTATCTAATAGTTTTTGCAGCACAGACCTGGACACATCATGCTTGAAAACATTATCACCTTGATAATCCAGGCGACTCATTTTTACATTTGTGACGGCCTCCTGCCTCTAGGGCCTGCTGTTGTGTTTTGTGTTCCCTCTTTTGTGTTGTCTTCTTTCCCTGCAGGTCGTAGGTGGGGCTTGCCACACCTGGGTGGACCTGGCCAGTCCACAGGTGTATAAGAGCTGGCACTGCTCCTCACATTGTTCTCTGCTCCTCTCTGCTCTGCTCTGCTCTGCTCTGCTCCGCTCCATGACCTACCTGGTGCGGCTGCATCACTGCACCCGCGATTCCTCGGCGCATTATGTTGTGGTTTAGTTAGTTCTGTTAGTGTTTGATTATGTTGCCCATTACCTAAGTTTATATTGTTTGTAATAAAATCATTTCGTTTTACTTTCACAACCGTACGTCTCCTCGTCCTTGTCATGGCTTTGAGCCAGGTCATGACAAAATGGGGGCTCGTCCACTTGTTTTTCATGTGCGCACTGGTAAGTCATCCATTCAGTCGGTTTGTGTATGAGCTCGGAAAGTTGTGAATGAAATGACGTTACCGTGCTTACTACGGAGGCGTGGGAATCCGGAAACTGCGAGCTTTGTTTGAAATGTTTGGCACGCTATGCGGAGAGGTATGGTTGTTAAAAATAATCCGTTTGGTAAGTAATATTTGCCGTGGCTGCTTTGTATTGAAGTAAAGTTCATTGTTTTGTTTTGTTTTGTTTTTGAGCACCCCGATAAGCTTAGCCGGCGGGCAAGCAGGACTTGTCACTTTGTTATTTTTTATTTTTTATTTTTTGTTGGCAAATCCTGAGGAGGGAGCGCTCCGGGCTCGGGGTATTACGATCGGCTGTGTCTATGGTCGAGAGTGGTATGTCGGGTCTGGTGACGTTTCGAGCTCGGCAAGCCATCGAAGACGGCTATTTGAGGCTCAAGTTAGATCTGTGGGTAGGCAGTCAGGGTTTGGGGTGTCTCAAACTTTTCCCATTTGTTAAAGTTTAGGGGGAATTAAAGCAGCTTGGTGAGTATTTGGTGTTTGATGCCACTTTGTGCACGAGGTGTTTGGTAGGTAAATTTGTTAATCTTTGATTTGTAACCGCTGTAATAACAAATGGCTGACATTTCTGACTTCGTTAAAGCTCCCTCTGAGGACTTTTTGAATAAATGCACTAAGGAGCAGTTGTTAAAAATTGCAGATCATTTTGAAATTGATATTTCGGACAGGCGGTTAAAGGACACTGTAAAGAGTATTTTGACAGCTAATTTAACTGAGATGGGGGTGTTGGCCGTAGAGCCTGTGTGTCCTCCTGAGGCTGGTTTTTCCCCGCCATTCATTGCAACATCTAATTTCACTTTCGAGCAGCAAAAAGAAGTGTTAAAGTTGCAATTAGAACATGATAAAATGAGATAAAGTGGAAATAGAAAAGCAATTAGCTATTGAAAAGTTGCGCTTTCAGACTGAACAGGCAAAGCTCCAGCTTCAGCAGTATAAGCTGGATTTAATGAAAAGCGGTAAGTTAATTGGAGATGGCTCTTTTGAGGTGGATGCGTCTTCGTGTTTTCCGGGGTCTCCTGACTGTTTTGATGTTTTAGGTAATCTTAGGTTGTTGCCTAAATTTAGTGAAAAGACCGGAGACTTTCTTCTCGTTATTTGAGCGTGTTGCAGGCGAGACGAAAGTGGCCTGAGTCCGCTCTTCCTTTAATGTTGCAGTGCGACTGACCGGTAGAGCGCAGGAAGCTTATTCAGCTCTGTCCGTGTCAGACAGCCAGAATTATGGCCTTGTGAAATCTGCTGTGTTAAAAGCTTACGAGCTCGACCCGAAGCTTATCGCCAACGTTTCGTGACGTGGAAAAGACTGATAACCAAACACATCTCGAGTTCCGGGATTTAACTGGACATTTTACGTTGGTGTTCCTCATTGGATGTCAAGACTTTTAATGAGCTGTGTTATCTGATACTGCTGGAGCAGTTTAAAAACTCTGTTCCGTGAACATTGCGCAGCTTATTAATGATCACAAGGTTAAAACAGTGAGCGCCGCTGCCCTGGCTGATGACTATGTGCTGACGCACAGACAGTCTTTTGGAGAGTTGCGCACTCAGGTTGCCAGTTTTGGTGAGTGTGCAGGTGCCGTGAGTTATGTTCCTTTGGGTAAGTCTGACTTTAGAGAGCACAACACGAGAAAGTCTGATAAAATCTGTAACTACTGTCACAAGAGAGGGCATTTTAAAGCGGACTGTTTTGCACTCAAAGCTAAGACTAAGCAGAGTGGACCTGCGGGCAGCCGAAAGGTGCCTGTCTCGCTGTGTCCGTGCCAAAAACACTCACAATACAGGTAGAAAGTGTGACTGAGCATGTTAAAGATGTACCTGCTGAACTTGAATCCTTCTTGCCTTTCGTTTCTGATGGTCACGTTTCTTTGGTGGGGAGTGATTGTAAAGTGCCTGTTAAAATACTGCGGGACACTGCTGCCTTTGACTCATTAATTCAGGCTTCAGTGTTGCCGTTCTCTGAAGAGAGTCACACAGGGTGTTTTGTGCCGGTTTTGGGAATGGGGATGAAGGTTTTGCAAGTTCCTTTGCACAAGATGATGTTGTATTCTGATCTTTTTCAGGGGGAGATAACAGTTGGGGTGCGTCCTGCGCTGCCAATTGCGGCATCACTCTGATTTTGGGTAATGGTGTGGCAGGTGGACGTGTCTGGGCTGACGCTCCACCTCCGCCGCCCCTGTAGTCTCGTCTGTTCCGCTGGTGAGAAAACAGCCCGATGAGTATCAGGCCAGCTTTCCTGAAGTTTTCACTGCGTGTGCGGTAACGCTGCGTTCAATGACACGTGACACTCCTGATTCAGTCTCTGAACCTGTAAAAGTAAAGGTGAGGTGTCAGATTCGTTGTATTTTTCTCTGTCTGACCCTCTCTCAGCTTCGCAGGAAGAGCTGAAATTGGAGCAGCGGATCCTTCTCTGGAGGGTTTGTTTGACATGGTATTACCTGAAGATGAGGTAAAAATAATTCTCATGGTTATTTTTGCTGAATGAGCTTCTGGTGAGAAAGTGGGTGCCTCACGGAGATGACTTTGGAGACCCCATTATCCAAATTGTTGTGCCTGTTAAATTCCGTGAGTCTGTGTTGAAACTTGCTCATGATGAATCTGGACACTGGGGGGTGAAAAAGACTTATAACCGGGTCCTCAGGCACTTCTTTTGGCCTCGATTAAAGAGGGATGTAGCATCTCATCTTAAAACGTGTCACACCTGTCAGCTTATAGGTAAACCGAACCAGAGCGTTAAGCCCTCTCCTTTGCTCCCGATTCCTGCCATAAATCAGCCGTTTGAGCACCTTATTATTGATTGTGTCGGACCGCTTCCTCGCTCTTGTTCAGGTGCTGTGTATTTGTTAACAGTTATGTGTCGAAGCACTCATTTTCCTGTGGCGTATCCATTACGCACGATTACTGCGCGCTCTGTTGTGCGCGCACTGTCTCAGTTTATTTCTATTTTCGGTATTCCAAAGGTAATCCAGTCTGACCAAGGCTCAAATTTTACCTCCAAACTCTTCTCTCAAGTGCTGAAACAGCTTCACATTAAGCATAACAAAGCATCTGCGTACCATTCCCAAAATCAGGGAGCTTTGGAACGTTTCCACCAGTCTTTAAAATCATTGTTGCGTTCCTATTGTGTGCAGATGGACAGAGATTGGGAGGAGGGGTTACTCTGGTTAATGCTGGCAGCTCGAGATGTGACACAGGAGAGCACTGGTTTCAGCCCAAATGATTTGGTGTTCGGCCACACTGTGCGCGGTCCTCTAAATGTTCTGAGTGATCAGTGGAAGGATGCCGAGCCACCTAAAAATCTTATTGATTATGTGAATGGTTTCCGCCATAGACTGTTTACTGCCGGAGAATTGGCAAAGAAAAACTTGACACTTGCTCAGACTAAGATGAAAAAACTGTATGACCGGCGTGCTGAACGCCGTGTGTTTAGTGTGGGGGACCAAGTCCTAGCGTTGTTACCTATTGTGACTTCTCCTTTTCAGGAGTATTCAAGTATTCTGGTCCATATGAGGTGACAAAAATAATCTCTGAACACAACTACATGATTTCTACTCCAGAGCGCAGAAAGAAAATGCAGCTGTGTCATGTCAACTTGTTAAAACCTTATTATGGTCGTGTTTCAGATGACGCCGACAGTGAGAGTGCCTCAGGACTTTCGCACTCTGCTTGTTCGGGTGGGAGAGTGTCCACAGTTTATTCTCCACAGTCAGTGTCCACTGAGGTAGAGGATAGTTTACCTTGTGTTGATCCCGCCTGCTTCTTCAAGGTCGCCTTAAAAACTCGGAGTGCCTGAGTAACCTGCAGGCCCTCTTAGGTCACTTAACCGAGTCCAAACAGGCAGATTTATGTAATGTCATTAAATCTTTTCCTTGTTTGTTCGGCGACACTCCCACGCAGACAAACTTAATAGAGCATGATATTGATGTTGGAGATGCCCAGCCAATCAGGCAGAGATTTTACCGGGTGAACCCTGAAAAACGTAAATATCTGGATGCTGAAATAAAATACATGCTTGATAATGGCATTGCTGAACCTTCTTCTTCCAGTTGGGCTTCCTTGTCTTTTAGTGCCTAAGTCTGACAACACTCCCAGATTTTGTACCGACTTTCGTAAGCTAAATGCTGTAACGAAACCTGACTCTTTTCCGCTTCCTCGCATGGAGGACTGTGTCGACCAAGTGGGCCACGCCAAATATGTCAGCAAGTTTGACCTCCTAAAAGGTTATTGGCAGGTCCCTTTGTCTGAGCGTGCGCGTGAGTTATCCGCGTTTATTACGCCGGCTGGTTTGTATTCTTACAATGTCATGCCTTTCGGGTTGCGTAATGCCCCTGCCACATTTCAGAGGCTCATGACAAAAGTTCTGGGGGACTTGGAGGGGTGTACCGTCTATTTAGACGATGTGGTTGTCTTTTCTGACACCTGGGTTTCTCATGTTGAGCACATGCGTGCGTTGTTCGCCCGTCTGGCTGAGGTGCGTCTGACCGTTAACCTCGCAAAGTGTGAGTTCGCCAAAGCAACGGTGACGTACCTCGGTCGGGTGGTGGGGCTGGGTATTGTCCGTCCCGTTGACGAGAAAGTTGCGTGTTTTCCTGTTCCTACAACCAAAAAAGAGCTCATGCGTTTCTTAAGTCTTGTTGGTTATTACAGGAGCTTTTGCAGAAATTTCTCTGATGTAGTCGCGCCATTAACGGATTTGCTTAAGGCAAGCGCGACTTTTGTATGGTCTCCTGTTTGCCAGCAGGCATTTGGAAAAGTTAAATCCTTGTTGTGTAATGCACCTGTTCTCTCTGCTCCTAGGTTCGATCGTCCCTTTGCGCTCCAAGTTGATGCCAGTCACGTGGGGGTGGGGGCGGTACTGTCGCAGAGTGATGAGTTTGGTATCGAAAAACCAGTGAGCTTCTTTTCTAAAAAGTTTAACTCATACCAACTCAACTATTCTACCATTGAGAAAGAAGCATTGGCATTAGTGTGGGCACTTAAGCATTTTGATGTGTATCTTGGATCTGGTGTCGTACCTGTAGTGGTCTTCACTGATCATAACCCTCTTGTTTTTTTGAACTCGTTACAGTGTCCCAATCAAAGATTAGTGAGATGGTCACTATTTCTTCAGTCTCACTGGCTTGATATTCGACACATAAAAGGGTCTGACAATGTGGTGGCAGACGCATTGTCCAGAGCGCCTGTAGAGTAAATATAGCCAAGTGTTTTTCCTATGTTGTTGTTTCCTTGTCCCACTTGTTTTTCTCCCCTTACCCCTCTTAAATTGCTCCCAGGTACCAGGTTGCTGAGGTGGGCGGGTGATGCAGGTGAAAGAAGGAGTCTTAATAATAAGCATAGGTAGGTTTTTGTACATATTGAAAAAAGTGACTTGTTGGGTAAGTTTGTAATAGTTTAGTGTAATGATAAAGATGAAGTAAAAGAAAAATAGATGCATTTGATTTGGTTAAATTAAAAAATTTATATTTTTAATTTCAGTTAGCGCTGAGTTGTCTGAGGTTCCAGGATAGGAACCCGGTTTTTAGGGAGGGGGGTGTGACGGCCTCCTGCCTCTAGGGCCTGCTGTTGTGTTTTGTGTTCCCTCTTTTGTGTTGTCTTCTTTCCCTGCAGGTCGTAGGTGGGGCTTGCCACACCTGGGTGGACCTGGCCAGTCCACAGGTGTATAAGAGCTGGCACTGCTCCTCACATTGTTCTCTGCTCCTCTCTGCTCTGCTCCGCTCCATGACCTACCTGGTGCGGCTGCATCACTGCACCCGCGATTCCTCGGCGCATTATGTTGTGGTTTAGTTAGTTCACTCATCCCACCTTCCTCCTCGGTGTCTCCCACCAACACCAGACTGTCTCGACCGGCACTCTCCTGCCATTCTGCAGCTTCACCGCCCGCCTGCTGATCCGGCTCCACCGCCTCCTCCATCCCCATCTGGTCTGCCATGGCGTTCTCGTTACACACATGGCGCCGTGTTGCATGTGGCGCACTGTCCACTGCTTTCTTTACATTCTCGGGCATAGTGTCCTTGCTTGTCGCACTTAAAACACCGAAACTCAGGGCACTCGCGCAAAATATGACCAGTCTGCAGGCACAGCCGACACACCCGCTGCTGGCAGTCATGCAAAACACGAAAGTACTCGACACCTTCAAGTGTCGCAAATTTTGCACTATAAGGCAGGGAGGTCACTGTGTCAGTGAACTTCACCTTCAGGAATCGTGTGCCGTCAAAAATTTCTGTCCCGGCCCATTTCCGTCTTTTAATGGGTGAGACTGGCTCAACACCCCATATCTGCAGCTTCTCAATAATTTGTTCGTCTGAGATATACAGAGGCAGGTTTAAAAATGAAACAATTCTTTGATCGCGCGCCACTTCAGACGCGATAATCTTGACATCTCGAATCTTCAACCCATCCATCAGCCGTCTTTTCCCCTTCAGGTTGCTCATAGTCAGCTCCCACTTCTTCGGGCCTTGGAACGACATCCGAGCACCCGCCCGCATGTCTGCTCTACGGCACGAAGCAACTCTAGAATGGAAATCGTCGACTCTCCCTCCGCCTCCACAAATGCCACCAGCTCTCTCGTGTTATCAAGCGGCACCTCTCCCCTCTCCGCCATCACCTTAGCAGCTTCACCTGCCTCCGCCATTTTCGCGTCACTCCGTCCTCCGCCATTTTCCTCTGTCTCCTTCACCACTCTCCTTTCATCCGCTGTACTCATCTGCCCGGGCTGTTTCACCGTTGTTTTACCGGCCGCGCCAGCTTTGCTCACTGTCATCTGTTTATCCATGCTTCCGTTCTCGTTGTCGTGCCTTGTTCTGTGCCGTGTGATCCATGTAACGCTCTCGTCGAATCTTCACAGGGGCCCCCAAGCAGCCAGCCGCTGTCTGGGGAAACACAGGAAATGAGTAATTACTCGAAATGTTCACAAAAAGGACGCTTTAAACACATACACTTCACTGTCAAACAATCGCTCCTGCCACGAGCTCGCTGTCCGACTGTTACCCGTTACGTTACTTGTGGTGCGTTCAGGGTGGTATGGCCGTAAGCCATGGAAGAGCATGCACGCACGCCATTTATAGATGGTAAAACACCAGCAAGGGTGGATGGCAAATGGTCATCTGTCATTTTCCTGCACTCAACAAGCGCCATGACAAGACCCACACGGCATTTAGTTTTGAGTTAATGCACATATACTCACTGACAAATTTAAAAAAAAAAAAAAAAGGAAGAAAAAGGAGAGTTTGTCCACTGGTGCTGTTTTCCAAGGAGCTGGCTCCAGCAAAGGAGGAGCAGCGCCCTCTGGCGATGAAAAAGGTGAGAATAAAAAGCTTACAGCACCGGGTATTCCCAGGCGGTCTCCCATCCAAGTACTGACCCGGCCCGACCCTGCTTAGCTTCCGAGATCGGACGAGATCGGGCGTATATATTATTATTTTTTTTTTTTTTATCTTTTATTATAAAAATGTACATTTTTTGACAAAGCATTTCATTCATTCATGTTGACACATGACCTGTAACCAAAAAGTCAAAAATGGAAACATAGTTCCAAAACAAAAACAAAAAAGATATTGACTCTAATTATTATTTTCCTAAAATAACAGTAGTAAAAGCACTCAGTCCAAATGAACGACGACAAAAAAACACTATGATTATTACCTCTGAACAAGACAAAATACATCTGGAAAGAGAAGACAGAGTGAATAATGTCACAGATTCTACCCATTAACAAAAAATTACTATCTAAATCCTGATTTAGTCAATCCTGAAGTTTATCTGTGTGTCATGTGAACATCTCTCTCCATTATACCTCTAAATATGCTCCATACATCTGCTTTCCTCTTTTCGTAATGGGCCATGTTTCTCCTGAGCTTGACAGCAAACCTAGCGTGGCTTAACATATAGTTCAAGAGACTCACATTGCACCCTTTCATTCTCCCAGTCACTCCAAACAACCACAGTTCCTTCCACTCCATTCTCTCCACAAACCTCTCTTTCCAGCACCTGCTTATTAATTCTTTCATTTTCTCAAAATATGTTTTTAGCTCCCTGCATTCAAAAAACTCATGCATACATGTTTCAACTTCCACTCCACACACATCACATTCCTTGTTCACAGTCACATCAAACTTGCTTATGATTAAATTATTAAAGATTCTGTTATGTCTCAAAAGAAAATCAAAATTTCCACATTCACTACTGTTCCACTTCACTCTCAGATTCTTCCATATTCCCCTGACATCCATCTCATTCATTACTCTCTCCCATACTTTCTCTGCAGCCGGTCTCCTCACATCCGTCCCTCCCAAACATTTGTACAGCACTCTGGTTTTCACACTAGTCAAGTTCACTCTCCTTTCTCCATCTCCTACATACATCTCAATGTCTCCCTCTTCATCCACCTCCTTCTCTCTCTCAATCATTCCCATCCATTCTTTCGGCATTCCCTCTTTTATTTTCTCCATCACTCCCTCTGCTGTTGCCAGCCCCATTTCAACTATAACCTGCGCCCTCATAAACCCTGGTACATATTCATATACTAAATCCCTCACCTTCCTGAACCCAGCCCTCCACATCAGCCTGTTGTACAGTGTGTCCCCTTCCCATGTGATTTTTGGATTTAAAAACACTGGCTGCTCCCAGACCTGTTTCACATTCTTGCATTCATACTGCACACATTTCACAAACTCTCCCCACGAACCCAGCACCTCTTTGTAAAAATCAGACACCTCATTCAACATCCCTTTCTTCAATTTCATGTACCAGACTGTCCTCCACTGAAAAACGACCAAGCAGGTCGTTTGTGCAGGCAGCTTTTTACGACCTATACGGGCGTTTTGAATTAACGCGACCTCTAGCGGTGTAGTAAGTAATAACAACCTGGCGTGCCAGGGGTGGCTCGTCATCACATGACCTTTGATCTCGCTAACCAATCAAAATGCAATAAACAAAGCGAGGGGGGCGTAACCCATTCAGTTGGCGAAATATCATTGACCTGGTACGTTTACCAGCAGGTTTTGTATATTTAATTTTATTCATTTATGTTTTTAATTGATCATGTTGATTGTCTGCAATTCATGAATAGTTTGCCTAACGTTACGCTAGTTTGTTTTGGCTTTTTAGTCACAAATCGGCCGAGTAATGCATTGACAGCATTTGATTTTACATGTCAGCTAGCGTTAGCCACGAACGTTAGCGTTAGCTTGCCTGCCTGCTAATTAGTTAGTTAACGGTTTTTCTAAAGCTCTTGCAGGACCCCTGCATCTGACCCTTAAAGCAGAGACTGTTGTCTGTATTGTAGCCATAAGGAAAAAGTGTCGAGGCTGAGACATGACAGAAATTAACTTAATAATATGATAAATACTTTTCTCAGACCTTGCGTTATGTTGTAATTTCTGTCATATTGCCTCTAAACTAGCCTTTCCAGTATGTATCCTACATTTCGGGAACCCTTTGAGTCATATTTTTAATAGGGAACAGGTAATCGTTAACTAAGTTTAAAAACAACTTTTAAAGTTGACCTAAATTATCGTCACTCATAGTGATGAATTAAGGAATGAAGGAATGAATGAAGATGCTAAATAAACATTGCAGACGCTACATTAGTTAGCTAGACTTGATCCCTGTTCTTAATCAGACAAAGGTTTTAGCCATATTAAACATGCAGGATCCACATAAGTGATTTCAGACAGGTAGAAAAAGTCAGGGTCAGTCCTGTTATTTTAATTGGATCATTCTTTACCCTGCTTAATAAATGTTAATTTCTGTGGCTGTAAGTAAAGAATGTAGTTGCACAACTAATGTCAGCTTGTCTTGTTACAGGTCTTTGTCCATCCCAACACCTCTTCATTCTTCGGATCTTTTAAAATCAATCAAACCAAAGGCACTTTTCAGTGCCATTTTCCTGATTCTTTCTCTTGTATACTCTTATTTGTCTGGCTTTTGCTTCTTCCCACGCTTTGTTTGTCAAGCCTCTCGTCTTCTGTCCTTTTGTCTTTGCATTTACTTTTACGTTATCCTTTTCTTCTCGTATTTTATTTTCTCAAATTAATATGTCTGAGGCTCGCAAAGAATTTATGGAGTGGCTGGAGATAGGGAAATCCCAGGCAGATGAGTTGGAAGCTAAAAAGGTTACATTTTCTTACATTATCTCTCTATTATGACATTTTCATATAATTATTAGGAAACACTTTTGCATAGCCCTGAAAAGGATTTGTATGCCCCAGTATGGGCAAATTCATCCTCTTAGTTCTCTATTTTCAGCCTCCACAGAAGAGGAAGCAGAAGGGGACAGTAGGCTCCAATGTTTCCTGGAGGAAGAGGGATATGGAGGGGCAGATCTTTCCCAAGCATGTCAGGAAAAGTCGATCTGGTCAGCAAAATACAGTTATAATGTTTCACAAGTTTTAATTCTATTGACAGATAGTAATGTTTTCTACATAATTATATTTTATGTCTGCAGTGAAAGCCTCTAGCACAAAGGAGTTGCAAGAGTTGGAGCAGTGGCAGCCAGATGAAATTCTGCAGGAAGTCCCAAGTCTTGGTAATTATATTGAATTATGGAAGCTTTAATGAGGCAGACCTTTTCCTTTTACATTTAAAAAGCTCAAATATAGGCAAATAACTATATTATTTAGTGGTCTTGTTGATGGTGCAAATGCAGATGCATTAAAATACAATGGTGTCATTGTCTGTTACAATTGGGGTTTTTTTGTTTGTGTTTATAATATTTTAGATCAACATCTCCAGAAATTGAAGACACTTCTTAGTACTGTCATTGCCCCAGCATCGGCAGAAGTGGAGGAGGCCTCCACCATTTCAGCGTGGACCAGGAGGCAGGTTCTGTCGGGACAGAAATTTAGGGCTGCACTTCCAGACCTGGTCAATTCCACCCTGGCTGCAGAAATGGTGACCAGGAACATATGTGACCACTGCAGCAGCAGGGATGCAGTGATCAGATGCCTGGACTGTGTTCCCTCTGGAACTTCATTCGTTTGTGGAACGTGTGATGAAGTGGTGGCAGGTGTTCCACAACAGGGAAGCCACGTTCGAGGGTTTTTACAAACCCATTGCACCCACCACCATAGTGGTGCTGGATGAGCATGGCCAGTATCAACTTGGTGAACAAGGTGTGTTCAAAAAAATTCAATAGATGTGCCCTCATCATGTTACCATAATGTGCACTACATTTTCAATTTCATTGTAAGCCGCATGTGTAGTTTGCTGTAACTGTATTTTTTTTTGTTTTGTTTTGGGGTTTTTTTTTGTAACTGTGTCTTCAGTGTTTACACAAGTGAATAACTCATAATGCTTTATAATATTTTTTTAACTGCAGTGTGCCTTCTGCCAATCCCACCCCCAAAACAAATTTGCTCCTGCGGTCCAAGCACAAACGTGACCATCACCCCAGGAAAGCAGACTGTTGTGGTGACCATCAATGGTATGTTGTTGTTGGTAATTTTTTGTATGACACCATAAAGTGACACATTAGATCAAGAGATAAATGGCTTACTGCTATACAATTTTTCTGTAGTGAACAAATATTTGTCAAATAGTAAAATTATTTCTGTTTTTCAGGAACATACAACCTGTGCCTGCCTGCTGCTTCCTGTCGCGTTTGTTCAGGCAAATGGACCCCAGGCACAAATGACTTGCTGAGATACAGATACTGGCCAGCAACCTCCAGCTGCCAAATGATGTTTACATTTGATGTGTTGACATCATTTCAGCAGATGAAGCTGGCCAGCGCTATCCCAGCAAGCATTCCTGAAAATGCTGGAGCACAGATCCCTTTCAACAGGACGGGTAAGAACTGTCTTTTCATTAGCAAGACTTTTGAATTTCAAATTTCAAAATCTTGAAATTGTTAACCAATATAATGACATCTTTGTTGTCAGATTGGTGGCATTTGCGGGGACACGTTCCACCGGGCATGTCGAGAATTCTCTTTCTGTCAATTTAAAAAAGATGATCTGTGCCAGGGGGAACCATTCAAGTGCCCAGCATGCACGCCAGACATGCTGGCTATTTCAGTAGATGGTAACCGCAAGCATTACCGCTACAGCAAGTCAAAAGGGTCAGTTTACTGATTTTCTCATTTTTGTTACAGATATATTAACTATGCTGAATGTCATCCTTGTTACATTTAATCACACGCTGTTTAGTGTATACTGCAAAACACATGGAAAGACATAGAAAACATACAGGGAGGTCCCATATCCCCCTTAAACACACAATATGTATCAAGTATTTCTAAGGAGTATTTTCAAGTTAATGCTGATGTTTTTATATCACCTACATAAGCAGACAAGACTATTAGGAAAACAATGGCTGCTCTTAGTCTTTATTTTGAGTGAAATGTTGACAGCTTTTACTTTCTCAACATAATTAATATTATTGGGAAGCCAAATCTGTCAGCTGTCAGCTTACATGGAAACAAGGTGTATACACACCACTAAGGCAAAGTTTGCTGTGCTTCACCATCCTCATACTAAAGCTACTAATTTTACAAGGAGACATTTTGTAATTGCTATCCATCCTGCAAACATCCTGCAAAAATATTGTCAGTTGAAATTGTCAAAGTTACCTTTTCTTTATCAGGTTGTCAAATGTGTTATAGGCCAGACATTACTACAGTTGCACTGACATAGTCCATTTCATAAAATTCTAAGTTATTACACAAAATAATGTAAAATAACAGCAGTACTGTACCTATGACATAATGGCTGTTACTCTTGACACAGCATCCTTAAAAGAAGTAATGCAGAAAGACTTAAATGTGTAGCTCATGTATTAATAATTGATAGCATATGCAAACTGTTCAATTGAAATTTAGCGAACAAAATAATGTTTGTGTGAATATGTTGTCTTCTCATTCAACAGGACAGATGAACCATCTCTTTTTGAGGGGCTGTTCATGGCAGAAGACACCAGAGTCTCTGCTTTTGTTGACCAACTCAAAAGCCACATGGTAAGTGAAGGGATTTAGTCAACCTGCTAATCTTCATGATTTTTTTTCTTAACCAAGGGCAACATGTAATTTATTGTATCTACTTTCAGAGGTCTGGTCATGATGGCTGTGGCCCAGCCACATTCACTGCGGGGAGAGAGGCTTCAACGAAGTCAAGGGCCAAGGTGGATGAGGAGGGTCTTGAAATAGCCGTGTGCAGACACGGCATCTTGTTGCAAGGCTTGAGTCACTACCGTGGTGAAATCTATGCCTATCCAATGTACCTGCAGAAGGAGCTGGCTCAAGCTGCAAATGTAACATTCTTTTGTATGGACATTGCTTGCAGGTATGACGTCGTTGCTGTATTTTTCACAGATGTTGTAGGCTGCATTAAATCATTATTTTTATTCAATAGTGGGGGTGCAACACTACAACTGGATATTAAATCATCTGTTTTAGGTATTTTAAATGTTATATGTAGGGCTGTCAATGTTAACGCACGCAATTAATCCAGAGACTTTAATGTGTTAATTATTTTTTAACGCAAGTTAATCACATGAGCAGAGATATACAGACTTGTCATCCGACTTTTCCTGACAGTGATAGACTGACAGTAGACAGACTGACAGCATCAGACAGACAGAAAGCTGTGGTCCAGTCAGTCTTCAGCAGCCTTCAGTCTGTTCACTAACTTCTATCTCCAGTAGAGTCACGTTACCTTCACTGTCTGTTGGATGACACAGCTCCGTCACCTCTGGCTGCTGCTGCAGCTGCAGGACAGGTCATCTGCTCAGAGCAGCCTCCTGAAGTGACCTCAACCATTGTAGCAAGTTCCATTAGTTAACAATAGTAAGCGGATGATGAAATCCTTGTTAAAATCCACAGGATATCAGTTAATTGGCTAACTAAACGATGTGCCATGAGGTTATACATATGTTCCAAGTCAGTTCAGAGAAATGACTTTTAGGCGATGGTAAACAAAAAAGTCATCATGGTGTGTTCAAATGCAAATTCTAGAAACAGAAAATGCAGGTACACAAAAATAATGTAGGCTAGCTGTGTATGTGCCCATCAATAATGAAATTAAAGCGAATACTTAAAGTAATGCAAAAGTGTTTTTTCTAATAGTAATAATGGCTTTTACATGCAGTAATTGATAAAGTAATTCAATATGTTTTTAGTGAAGTTACTGGTACTTAGCATGAATTTGCTGTGTTTTAAAAATGAGATTAATCGTGATTAATCACAGCCTAAAACTGTGATTAATGAGATTAAATGTTTTAATTGATTGACAGCACTAGTTGTATGTGATCCCTTTTACACTAAATCTCCAGCAGATATTCAGGCACCATCAACCTTTATTTGATGTCTAAAACTAAGCAATTTACCTATTACAGGTATTGGCCATATTTACCCCGAGCTCGAGCAATTAACAGAGATGAAGCCTCTTCTCTCAGTGATGCATGCTAAAGCTCACACTGGCAAATGTGAGGTACACTGTGCCAGTTCAATATTTCTATGTTCAAGATGTATGTTTTGAACATAAGCACATGATTTTTTATTTTTTTTTTAGCATTCTCTTTGGTTCCTCAAATATGGGTATAACAGGAAAAAGTAGCCCACATTCCTGAAAACACTGAGTACATTATATGCAACTATATTATATATGTGTAAATAATATTGTATGTGGTTAAACTTGGTAAATAAAGTGTTACAAAGGTAACAAAAACATCAGCCTCGCAAGACCCATGAAGTATGTAGAATATACCTTTAGATACTGTTTATCTATGATTCAATAATATTTGGTGAAAAAAGGTTAAAGGTTTAACTAAAATCAGCTGTAATAGACTTGCTTTGTGGAAACTAGCTTTATTCTGTTGCTGTACATTTCAGAGTTTACTTGATTTACTAACAATAACAAAATGAATTATGGATGCATGTTATAGAAAATATTATTTAAATGTGAAATGTGTTCATCTTATTATTTATGTTGTGGAGCAGGTTAAGTGGGGTGGCAGAAGCCAAGAAGGTGCTGGAAATACCATTGGCGAGGAGGTGGAACAAGTTAATAGTTTCCTCTCAAGGGCTGCTCTGACCACAAAGTACATGACCAAGTCAGGTTGGTACAGAAACCTCTGCCTGCTTTGGAATGGTACCAAAATGTCAAATTGTTTTAAATGTGCATCTATCCATTTTTTCCAGGCAGAGCAGATATGATCACAGTGCTTGCCATGGGATGGAACAACAGGAAAGTGGAGGGTCTTGACAAGACATTGGCAAAGAGATATGCCAAAGTAAGTCTACACTGTAAACATTTATAACATTGGTTGGTTCTTGTGGTTTAGAATACCAGACACATGTTGGTTAATGAAAAGTAGTGAGAAAACTTCAAAAAATCCAAAAGATTCCAAAAGATAAATGTCATTGCTTTGTTAGACAGTAAATTTCTTACTTTGATTCTTTTTTTCACTAAATACACTCTCTATCTCTTAGCATTTTCCTTTGGCGTTAATGTTGTGTTTATAAGTCAATAGGTTGTGTTCTCTCGTGGTCTTGAAGAAAGAACGCTCATTACCATATCATGTCTCAGTGGTAAGAGGAAAAGTATATAAGCAGGAAAACAGGCTTTGATGCAACAGCAGTGCTCTCAATTGAATGTTTGTCTGTTCATGCTTGCATTAAACCAGTTTCTATAACATCCCCCCAAAACATACACACACCTTATTTGCAACTGCCATCAGCACCAGGGCCTCTAAGTAAGGACAGTGGCTTGGGAATATAATGACTATTCTGTTTCGATCAGGCAGAGGCAGATGTGCTTTTTTTGTTCAGTAATACGACTTCAACATTTGTGAGAAACCTCCTTTTAGGTGTCATTACACTATACAATAGGTGTTTTCTTCAGACTGACTCTTAAAGGCAAGTAAGCTGAGACTGACAGTTTGAATTTATTGTTTGGTTCTTATTATTTTTGTTGATACTGTCAAGTACATTAGCCACCTTTAATGGCAGTAGGGTGGGCAGGAAAAGCACTCATGTCAATTCAGAAATGTTTTATCACTAAAATTTTGTCCCATAGGTTCTTACAAATATATAGCTATACAGACTTTCCAATTTTAACGTGTTATGAGATTACACCTTTCGGCTTAATTATGGATATTTGTTCTTCATTGTAAATAGACTACACAGAGAGCAGAAATGGAGGCAGCCAGTCTCGAGACTCTGAAGCAGGAGCTCAGTATTTCCCAAGAGGACATGGAGCAGTGGGTTCAAGACGTTGAGCAATGGGCAGCTACTGGTATGTTATATCATTCTCTTTGAGAAAATCTTTTACTTCTTTTATATATAATATCCTATACATTTTACAATGTGACTATGTTAACACTGATCTTGTTTGCAGCTGTTGTATCCAAATCGAAAGATTGGGTAGTCTTGGCTCACTTACAGGTGGACCCTAGAGCAGTTCATCTGGGGCGGCACTTAACCCTGGATATAGTGACGTCTGCAAAATAGTGTGAGGAACTTGATTTGCATGCATGCATTTGCATGACTCCGGGCAAGAAAATGGTTAAATCCTTTTTTAAAGAAAAGGTAACAGTTACCTTACAGATAGCAAATGGAAGCTGGGCGATGAGCAGCCAATGACAGTTTGATCTTAACAGACTGTATGTGTTAAGTTGGACTACATGATGCAGGATGTCAGTCCCTAATCGATCAACTAGTTACCTGACAGTTTGGCATACTGAAAAGCACCCATGATCTTACACAAATTATACTTCACTGAGTCCTCTCTAGTCATGTGGCAAGAAAATTGTTCTCTCTCAACCATCATGGATCTCCCAGACCCTTAAATGCACATCGATTAGCAAAGACAGTGGATGCTGCTCGAGATAACTGTACCCAAAAAAAATACTGATGTATCATCTGTGGACATTCTTTTTACTAGACAGCAACACCCAAACAATCACACATTTTAATTTAATGATCAGCCAGTCTGGCAGGGGAATAAATGGACGGGTTGTGCTGTAATACATGACAGAAGTAACTGTGGAACAGGAATGATGGCATCAATGTTCATATTTATCCATAACATACCACTTTTGCCATTTAATTTTCTCTTTAAGCTAAAAGTCTTCTCATTCTTTACCATTTATCGTCATTCTCAGTCCTTTTTTTAATGTAAGAGCTGGCACAGCTTCCCTCTGGATATGTGATGAGCTGTGTGAGAAGAAGTATAGATGAGATACACTATAGATGCCATCACCATGTGTCTGTGTGATAAATCCAACCAGGATAGATCATACAGTATAATTTCAAAGTGATGTGGAATCACACACAGCAGGGAGTTTTTTTTTTTTTTTTTTGTTCTTTTCCCCCAGTGGACATACATACACATTGTGCCACAGTTTTGTGGTGCATTAATGCATGCAATCCATTGAAAAGCATGCAGTATTTATTCCATCATGATATACAATAATATACAACAATTTATGGTACACTTAATGGTACACTTTGTGTGTTTTTGTTTTTCTAGAGAGACACGGAGGTCATAGCAGCCTGGAAGAACTCCAGAGAGAAATCGATGAGATCATCTATTCACTCCGAAGAAAAAAGCACGATCTCTATCGACAAAATGGTATTTGATATTATGTCACATAACTACTTTTTTTTATTTATTTTTTTAATTTTTATTGTCTTTCCTAAAAAAATAACTTTTTCACCTCAGAGACAGCAACCAGACAAGGCAACGCAAACGGAGGAGACTGAGTGAACTCAAGAGGAAACTCAGAGAGTGGATAATGCACTACAACAGTGTTGCTGCCCACAGGGAGAAAATTGCATTGGAAGAAGTATGCAGTCTCTCCGAGGATGCAATTCTGCCTTGGGAAGCACAAGGTGATGGTAAGCAAAGTGCTGTATGCTTTAGAAATTCTGAATTTTCTTTGGATTCTTAACATATATCACCAGTATATATCATTGAATCATCATTTTAATAACTTGCTGTGAACAGAGGTTTGCCATGCAGTGCAAAAGATAGACACGACATTGTAATTTGTATGATCTTGTCATAGGAAGTCTTAACTATAATGTCAGATATACAGTATGTTACTATAACATACACTTGCTTAACCATTGACCTTCACTACGTTTTCATGGGAGCAGCACTGGCAGGATATGATACTCAATGAAATACCTTCCTGATCTGTTATTTTTAGTTATTATTATTTGTTATTACTTATTTGTACTCTCACTGATTATTTGTAATTATTACACATGTCACATGCCTGTGACATGTGGCACCTAAGCTGAACAGTTAGAATAGATACAAGCAACCTTCATTTTGTCAACAAGTGCTTGTTGAACATATGTTAGCAGTTATTGTTAATACTGTTAACTTGCAAAGCTTTTATTGCATTTGCTGTAACCAGCTTTTAGTTACTATCAAAGTAATACATCTTTGTGGGGCATGTCATACATCATCTGACTCTACTTCTTTACAAAAAATCAAGGAAACTACGGAATATGGGGAAAAAATAGTAATTTGAGACTAATACAGATACAGCCATAATCAAACACAAGCTCATCAGTTTGGCTGATATTGATTTCACGTGTTGATGTGATGAAGCTTTTTAACAGTCCTGTGTTCTGTTAAAAACACAATTTATCATGTGTTTCCATTTGTTCCATCTCTCTGCCTCTCTCTGTACTACACTAGCCACATGCATGTTTTCACTCTCCACATTCATAAAGTTATTCTTTTGCCTTTTTCTATTTTGCTTGCCAAACAGCTCCATCCTTAGTTTTCTTCTCCTGATAAAACCAACATCTCTTCTCCACACATGTCCAAACCATCTGAGTCATCCCACTCTCACTTTTGGACATCAGGAACTTTTTCAAAGCTCTTTAGAACTGTTGGAACCGTCCTGCTCCAGAGTAGGTACTCGTCCAACACAAGAGGAACTTTGAGTGACCAAAGTGCACAGTGATTGGTCAGTTCTTACGTCTGCGCCCTCAAAAAGAGAGGCTTAATTATTTTATATATGCACTAGGCTCGCCACAATAGTCAGTGCTCCCAGTGTTAGATGGTAGTGGGGCAAACAATGATTACATATCTTGCTTACTCCATCCACTGTCATTTCACTTCTCTAAAAAATCAGTGCTGTCAGATGGTGGACGCTACAGTCACCAGCCTACTGTAGACATCTAATGTAAACCTACTTTGAGCAGCAGCAGCGTCAAGACTGATCAACCATCTTGTAATCCTTTCCTTTAAGTCTTGAAGATACCCTTCTTTTAGCCAGTCACAGGACATAGAGCATTTGGCCAGGTGTTAAAATGTATGTGTGTGGAATGATAAAGGGATCACCGTTGTAAAAGATACTGTCATGATGCTGCCAGGTACATGGTTCAGATGAAAAATAAAGATGTGGTAACAGATGTCACACCACTACTGAAACCTCTTCAGTATGTCATAGTATCTCAATGCTGAAACAACTTGCTCTAAACTAAAAAGCAAAGCAAAAAAACAAACAAAACCAAAGGAAACAAATTGCATTTAACTCCTATGTCTACTTTAAAAATCGCTGTACCACCATAGCCTTATCTCTCTGAAAGATCTGCCAATTTAAACTTAAGTTATGCAATAAAGGCATATTCCAGTGCAAATACTTGTTTGAACTAAGTGACCCACAATATTAAATACCAGTCTCCCACGTATATATCAGAAATGTAAAACATAAGTTGACTCTACAGTTTTAACAAGTTGGTTCCACTCTTTGGTATGCTCTAACCTTGTCCTACTGGGTGAAATTCCAAATACCAAACATTTTAGATTAATTTATAATATGCCTGTTAATGCAGATATGTATACATATCAATATTAAACATTTAGATAATTGAGCACTCATAGAGAGTGTGTCAGGAGCGGTCAAGAAGCCATTATATACTACCATATCTAAGGGAGAATTGGCCATGTTTGATTTAATAAAAAGGAAAATGAAGATGATCAACCTGTCCGTTTTTTATATGAATAAATACACATCTCGACATAGTGCAGGGTAATCCTAGTGGTAGAGAGATTTTTTTGTTAAAAAAAAAAAACAAGATGTGGATATCAGTCACAAAAGGATAATTTTCTATCCCAATTACATCAGAAAATCATTGGATCTCTCATATTTTTCAACATGAAGCAAAATTGTACATTGCAGTCACTACAATTTCCTGCAGTGAAAATGATAACGATTATCTGTGGCTTCATTCGCATTTGCTTGAAGGTAAAATGTTACCAATGCACTTTCAGTTAAAGGAGACACACATTCAGGCTTATAATTGACTACCTGCAAACAATCATAAGTCTTAATGAAGGAACACAGCCAACAACAGGTGTATTTGATTTTCAGACCTTCCACTTTAATATCTGACCACTCAGATAATTAACTTTACAAACTTTTTATATATATAATATATATAACTGTATAAACCATTCCCAAAAAACAAACAAACAACAACAACAACAACAACAACAACAACAACAAAAAAGGAACTTTGTACAAAAGTGTGCACGGTTTTCTCATAACAAATCACTTCTTTGCAAAACTCTAAACAAAAGCAGTGGTTTAGTCATTCATTTAATATAAACATAGTACTTAAAAATGAAACAATGTAAACAATTATGTAGAGCTCAGGTTATAAACAAACATTAAAATCATAATATAATAACAAAATCAATGAGCAACAAACAAAACATGCGCAACAGACAATTTGTCGGCTTCTTTTAGATTTCTATGTTTTCTTTCGGCTCCCAGGAGTTCTTCCACCTTGCTCCACTGTAAGAAACACAGCAAAATGTGTTACTATCATATTATACTGAACAGTTTAATATATATAGAGTACTATGTTGACACTGTATTTGTAAAAAGACATGGACTCAAGTATGCCTGCATTTGCATCTTTTTTCCTCCTCATAATATGCACATATCATAATAATGTCAGTTTCAATTGACTCACTTATTTATAACATGTGTTTACAACATGTTTTTAACTTTCATTGATCTGATTTTGTATTCATATTCAGCTTTAAAAAAAATAGCACTTAAGACAATTAACGGCAATAAAAATAACCCTGAAATGAAAACCAGACAAGATTTGAAATGATATCATTTAAGTCTATTAAGTTCATGATCTAATCAAAAATTGCATTATCAAGTGATCATTGTAAATTATACCTGATCAGATTTGTATAAAAAAGGATGTACCATTTACTTAGATTTTAGCCGGAAATTTTAATTTAAACATCATCGGTCAATGTAGTACAGCCGCCAATTAATCTGTTACGCTGTATATTTAACGTTACATCCCTGTAAGAAAAGATGCAAAAGAATGCTGTTTGCTGACTTCAGCTGTCTACTTGAAACAATCTGTCCCATGAAACTGACTGAAATTTAACAATCTGGGCTTGAGTACTACACTCATCAACCGGATACTAGATGTCCTTACAAACAGACCCAAAACATTTCAGACTGGCAGTCACACCTCATCTATATAAGTGCTCAACATTGGAAACCCCAGTGCTGTGTGATCAGTCCCATCTATTCGCACTGCACTCCAAGACAACCAAGGAACTCTCCTGTGAAGTATGCAGATGCCACTACCATCACTGGATGTAGTATAAACAACAATGACAGTTCAAACTAGGAGGAAATTTAGAAATCTTGCAGAATGGTGCATAGAGAGCAATACACTGCCAAACATCAGCAAAACCAAGAAGCCAATTGTTCATTTTAGGATGGAGGCAAAGACACACATTCTCTTTGATCTCAGAGGAGGTGGAGCAGGTCAACAGCTTCAGGTTCCTGGTTCTAGTTGCACAAATAACTGTAAGAATTATCATTAAATTTGAAAATTGACACCACATTTCTAAATTAAATTGGAAATTTGATACAACTATTCACATCCACTTAAATCTTCAACTTGAAATTAACAGTTTATTGAGGTGACCGTTATGGCTAGACTAACTGATACATGGCAGAAAGTGAAAAAAGTCTCTGTGCAGAGATTTTTCATAATTATGAAAATGTCTTTTATCAGGCTATTGTTTTATCCGGTCTTGTAAACCTCTTTTAGAATGTGTTCATTTTAATCACTGCCGCATTAACTTTATGCAGTTAAAAAGGAACTTTGCCAAACTTCAACCACTTCTGCATCACAACATTTGAGTAGAATAAATCAACAATGTTTTGCATTACAAAGACACCACATTTTTCTGCTAACAGAAATCCACCAAAATTTAGGACTGCTATTATCAGATAGAGATAATAGTTCTGTATTTTGTAAGCATGTAAAGGTGCAGAAAATGCTCTAATTGCTATGGAAACCTCAGAAGGCTAAGTTCCACAGCTAAATTCTTCTCATTTTTTACAGGGCGCAATAGAAATCATCCTGACTGTTAACATCACAAACTGGCATGGCTCTTGCATGACCCAGGAGAGTGTTCCATTGACACCATCTATTGAGCATCAGTGACATCATTAAAGTAACATATCTGCAGAGCCCAAAGGATACTAAAAGACAACACCCACCCAGCTAAGTCTGCTCACCCTGCTGCTATCTGGAAGTCAAAACAAAAGTATACACTAGTACACCATGGTATTACAAAAGAGCTTCTTTCCTGTTCTTTTGTGATCTGTGAGTCTGTGCAACTCATTGTACATATTCCCATTTTATGTGTGTAGCACAGGAAACTGTCTTTTGTTGCACTGAAGTTGCACTAGTACTTTGTGGCCTTTAATTAGGAACATATGCCACACATATAAAGAAAAACCAGCAACAACACACAAGTGCCAATATGCCACACATATGGCAAAATCGATGCAATGCTAGTTTGCTTTAAGTGTCACTAATCACTCAATTAGTTCACTTTGCAGATGTTTGTACAAATTTACGCAACTAAAAGGCCTGCATATAACATCACAGATAACCTCATTCTAAGTTCTTTACAGCAGACTCACAACAGCACACAATATGGACTAACACTTTTCCAAAGAAATAGAACTCACGCACACACACACATTACATGTGAGCAGATACATGTCATCACCAACATTATAAACAACTGAGCAAATCAGCACATCAGTCCCAACAACAGTAGTTGTAAAGTGCAGTGGAAAAAATGATATGAAAAAAGGAGCAAATCAGGTGAACTGTCCCGTAATCAATCTTGTACTTTCCCTAGATTACATTACAAAACATATCCAAACTCATACACACTAAAGGTTCATAAAGTCTGAGAACACTAGACAAAATACCTCTATTTTTCATTTGTTTCTGATGTAAAACTATTTTGGTAATTACAATAATAAACACAGTATTTGATATGTCCCCCTTTTGCTTTAATAACAGCATGCATGCGATCTGGTAGGGTCTCCTTAAGTTTCTGTAACACCTGATCACTCGTGGTATCTGAGCTTGATTTGACAGTGATCCATAAAGTTTCTTGTCATATCAGAGACTGTTTGCTTTGAGTGGACCCATCAATGTTCAATGAATTTGAGGTTAGGTGAATGTAGAGGAAAGTAAATAATAGCAGGAGTTGTTTGGTCTTACTTAGTTCTCTCAGCTTTGAGGTGTGCTCATTTTTGTTACTGCAGTATAAAACCCTGATACTGTGAGATCATATCTGGACCAGGGGTTTCTATGGGGTCAGTAGTGGTACAATAAAACACTTAGAAATTAAATCACTTGAATCCTAAACCTGATCTCAATTCATCAAGCTTTGCAAAACAACAACAACATAAGTTACAACAACAAAAACAAACAGGAGTTCCAATTAGCAGTTGTCCTGTCAAAATCAGTCTGTACTGCAGTGTCTCAGAGAACAAGTAAGAGTTTGTTACTTACTAGCAAAATCAAGGCAAAAAGCTTGATGTGCCTTAGTAATAACAGAACATCAAAGAAGATGACAGAAAACAGTCCTATTTAGCGATGAACCAAAGTGATTGGTATCTGTCAGTAGCACAAAGTTGTACATGAGGGGACAGACAGGAGGGACAATGAAATGGTGTTGGGAATGTAATACATGACATGTATTACATTGCACCATACATAAAAATAGTGTGACCCCAACACAGGAAAGTCTCACGTTTTTAATTACATTTATGAACAATTTTATGATCCTACACTTCATCCTAATGATACCAACAGCAGTGTAAGATGATTCAACTTTAACTCATTTTACATTTCAGTCATATTGAACAGGGGTGTACTATTTATTTATTTTTTTGGTTGTTGAATCATTTATAATCCATAACATTATGCTTCCCAAACATTTTTACCACTATGTAACATGCTTGACATCAGTCCATGCTTTCATTTATGTGAGGTGTTTGAGATGAAAACAAATGTTTATTTTTTGTAAATTCAGCTACCCAAGGCCAACCATTAACAGTAAGCATCAAAAAACATACTTACCATCCTGAGCAGGGAAGCCACTCCACCAAAACCTCCACATGGCCCTTTGTAAAGACAGAAAGACATAAGGTAAAAAACTCCATCTTTCAACACATTGCAAAACGGGTAGATTAATGTATTGCTTAGCTGGCAGTGAATCCATCAATTAAAGTGAAATCAAACAATTATGCAGTGTAGTATAAAGTACCTACAAGTCATACTTGAGTAAAGGTAAAGATATTTTGTTCTAAGAGAAAGTATTATTAATGAATTAAATAGTACTTGAGTCATAAATTATCCAAACTTAACTGTACTTAAGTGACAAAAGCAGTAGTGTAAGTAAATTGTGTATATATTTGCATGTATGTATACTCTGTATAATGTGGGTTGATAAATTCTCAACCTGGCTGATTATTAGAGCCATTATTCAGTATTTTTCTGATTATCGGAATTCAGTGGCTTTTTCATCCAGTAACTAATGAAATAAAATATTTGTAAAATACACAACCTTGGTTGTGATGCAGCCTATAATCTGTAAAGGAACTAGTGACTAAAGTTGTAAAGTTATAGGGGTACAAGTACAAAAGTAAAAAAAAGTACAATATTTGCCTGCAAAATGTGGTGGAATGGAGGTATTAACAGAAATTAAATGTCCTTAACTACAATGAAGTTACTGCATTAATGTTACCATAAAAAGTGTATTAACTCTCATGCTATCATTCCATTAATGTCAATGCCATAAGGAGGACCTTTTGGTAATATTTTTGGCAGAGTACTTTTACTTATATGGTCATTAATTCAACTTTGCAATCAAAACCTAATTTTTGAGGCACCAAAAAAATTGACACGAGAGGCTGGAAATTCCAACATGAAGCAACCCATAATGACCTTAACCTTAAATTCTAAATATCTAAAAATTATTCTGTAAATTGAGTCATGTGTTTACAGGCATATTTACAACACACTATAATAGTAAGCTTGTAAGTGGTGCAATGTCATTCTTGTTTGTGCAGTCTGATAAATTACCTGAAAGCCTCCTTATTAACAAAAGACAACCTTTCTCTTCAACAGAGAAAGGTTTATGATATTTAAATCACCAATTTTTTAAAATTCTAGCACCAACCTCCCTGATTCTTTCCCTCAGTACTTTTTTGTAGGAGAAAGTGGTTGCCCCATGATGAATAGGACATTCTGAAAAGAATGACAAGATAATAATGATTTGTTGGTTGAACAAATATCTTCAAAACAATAACATGAGTGTCATCATATAAAGATGACAGTGACACTTTATATAATCAACTAATAAACTCATCATACCACTATATAACTACACAAAAAAGTGATACAGAAATGTCACTTTTGAGAAGGAGAAATTGTAACCATATTTTTTTTAACGCTAAGGTGGCAGGCTTTATTTATTCAGCTAAAAGCAGCCTCGATTTTACGTCATTGTCAGTGACCCACGGCTTTCGACTGTGCAAAAAGTTGCACATGCAAGCAAATCAGCTTGCATATAAAAGGTTCTATTCTTTTGGTAAGAACAGAATGACTGATAAGTCCAAACATACCACTGGGATCAGGTTTCCTCTTTCTCTGTCTTCTTTTTGTTGAGGAAGACACCAGAGTGGTTTTCGAGGGAACAGCAAGGGAAAGGACTAATGGCACTGGACGGTCCAGGGAGGAGGAAATAGAGTGGGTTAGAGAGGATGAGGTGAAAACAGGATGGGTCAGGGGTGAGGACAGAGAACAGGAAGAGGAGGACACAGATAAGGTCGGGGTGGAGGATACAGGAGCAGTCAGACGGGAGAACACAGAAGAAGTCAGGTATGAGGACACAGGAGGAGGCAGGATAGAAGACACAGTCAGGCAGGAGGACACAGGGGGAGGCAGGGTGGAGGACACAGGAGGAGGCAGGGTGGAGGACACAGGGGGAGGCAGGGTGGAGGACACAGGAGGAGGCAGGGTGGAGGACACAGGAGGAGGCAGGCTGGAGGACACAGGGGGAGGCAGGCTGGAGGACACAGGGGGAGGCAGGCTGGAGAACACAGGAGGAGGCAGGCTGGAGGACACAGGAGGAGGCAGGGTGGAGGACACAGGAGAAGGCAGGCTGGAGGACACAGGAGGAGGCAGGCTGGAGGATACAGGAGGAGGCAGGCTGGAGGACACAGGAGGAGGCAGGGTGGAGGATACAGGGGGAGGCAGGCTGGAGGACACAGGAGGAGGCAGGGTGGAGGACACAGGGGGAGGCAGGCTGGAGGACACAGGAGGAGGCAGGGTGGAGGACACAGGAGGAGGCAGGGTGGAGGACACAGGAGGAGGCAGGGTGGAGGATACGGGGGAGGCAGGCTGGAGGACACAGGAGGAGGCAGGGTGGAGGACACAGGAGGAGGCAGGGTGGAGGATACAGGGGGAGGCAGGCTGGAGGACACAGGAGGAGGCAGGGTGGAGGATACAGGGGGAGGCAGGCTGGAGGACACAGGAGGAGGCAGGGTGGGACACACGGGAGGTGTAATGGAGGGGGGAATAGGAGTCAGTGTGAGTGTGATTAAAGTATCAGAGTCTGGGTTGTCTTGTGGTGTGGACATGAAATGTGATGTTGGGTCAGCTGCAACATCAGCAGGGAGGACACCATGGTTTAATGGTGTCGCTGGAGTGTCTGTCTCGGGGGCTGAGGAATCCTCGGTATGTGGTGTGGTGGTCATCTGTCTCCATCTAACCCAATCCTCTGCTTCCTCTTCTCTCACACCAACTAACTTCATGTCCTCTGTCACTACATCTATAAATCTCCTCTTTGGTCGTCCTCTAGGCCTCCTGACTGGCAGTTCCAACCTCAGCATCCTCCCGCCAACATATTCAGTCTCCCTCCTCTGCACATGTCTGAACCATCTCAGTCTGGCCTCTCTGACTTTATCTGTACAACATCTAACGTGCTGAGGAATATTAAGCATCATTCCTCTAACATTTAATTTCCATTTCTTCTTCCATTACTTCATCACCTCATCTTAAATAACATCAACATCTGTGCGGTCCGGTCTCCAAAATGAAACATACTTTGTTTGTTAACAGGCCTGCCCAGTTTTACACATCACAATATTTTGTATTGGGTGTCTCATTTGCGTCTCCGTTATTCCGTGATTCCGTCATACTAAACTGACGTTACAAGTAGTAAAGAGAATCGCAGTTACTACGGTACACATTGAATCAACGCAAAAATGCGACTTCATGTTATATTCTACATAGTTTGTTATCATAGCGGTAGTTAGCTTTTCCTCAGATAACTTTAAGCTAAATTTACGTTAGCTTGGACAACAATAACGTCATTTAACGTCCAAATGGTTGAATACAGGCTTGCGTTACCTTGCTAGTCGTAATCTTTGTTACTAGAGACAGCGTTATTACACAAAAAAGAACTAATTACATATTACATCATTTTCAAATCGTTTTATAAATATATTAACTAACTACTTACCTTCATTAGCCTGTCCGCCGTTGCAACAAAAACATAAAAACCCATAATGCCAAGGGGCGAAAATGATTTGTGTAACCAATCCCTCCCGCGGCCGGTAGGGGCGCTAATTTAGGAAACGCTCTTCTGGGTCGTATTCCAGGGTGGATACATACGACCTGCGCTGGTCGTATTGATTTGGAGGACTTGTTGTGCTGAAGATGTCCCCGAGACTGTTAGGCAGCGGTTATAACAAAATCACTTCAAGCACTGTCCTTGGTGCTGAAGATGTAAAAACAAACAAATGTCTATACTCCAAAACTCACTACCTCTGACATGACGAACCAAGACAGTGTACACAGATAAAAAAAATCAACACCAGCAGAAAAACTGACTAACCGCGAGCTGCAATCACCATGGCCAAATAACGTCGCATATCAGTAATAAAGAAATAATAACAAGACAGCCGTTGGCAACTAGCTGTTGCTGCTGCAGCTACTATTAAACGTGACTGGAATTAATAAACAAGCAGTAAATGCACAGTGGGGGTTATTTGTTTCCTGTACCGGCGTGACGCGCTGTCTTAATTGAGTGAATCGTCCGAGCCGGACGCGTGTTAATTTGAGTTTGATTTAAATTAATTACACTAAAGTTGTTGAGTTAAACTAACCATATGAGTCCCTTTCGTTTATATACAATTTATTGCTGCATTTTGAAAGCAAAAGAGTTAAGTTTTTTGGGGTTATGTTATATCAGGGGTTTCAGCTTGGCACCGTGAACCTGTGCCTCCCGTGACCTGTAAAAGTAGCGTTGTGACATAAGCCTCAGTTTCTGTTGTTGGCGAATTGTTACAAGCTGATGAATTCGCTGGTCAAGGCAGGCCAAACAGGTGAGATTACAGAAAGATGGATGGTTTGTCTCTAACAAAATACTTTCTGTAGACGTGCTGCAAGAACGGATTCATGCTTAATACATCTGCAGCCAGAGCGCATTACGCTGTCAATAGGCTTTATGTGTGGGGAATACCAGGATGTGTTATCCAGATAAGGGCATGTACGTCACATATAGCAGATGTTGTGATTTCCCGTCGATGAGCAAGATCACTTAACCGTCGTCTGTGAAGTTGTAACCGCGCTAGTCTTCCCCTTAAATGACGAAGACTAATCTGAATGCCTAACAGAAAGACAGAATACAATTTCTACTTGTGTTAGACCTTGACTGAAGTAGCCTACATCCTGATGCGTTGATCAATAATGTGATCTGCCATTTTCACCTCCCCGGGACACCAGTGGCAGCTCTTGTAGGCTGAAATCAGGACGATCACAATAACCGGCGCGCAATCATCAGACTTGACAATTATCAGGAGAAAATAATATTCATCTCGAGATAACGAATTAATAAGTCGTTATCTCGAGATAACAGTGCACAAAAAAAGAATAATACATGGCCGTTCTCGTCTTCCGTATTTATGCGCACATGTGCCCCTAAATATTTTTTACAGTTCGCACATTTTTAGTCGCAAATGCGAGTGAAACGCGTGCACTGTCGAGCGCTGCACAGGCTGTCACCCTGTCAGTCGCACAGGCTGTGCGACACCTCAGGCGCAACAGCCGTAAAACGAAGGAGAAGAAAGCGGTTTGTTTCGGAGATGGCAAGATGGCAGCAGCTGAGGATTCAACTTTTTCTAAGAGGTTATACGTGCACTATTTTGAATTTCTCCCTGAAAAGGACAAGAAGCTCACAGTAGGTGCACTTTCTGTTGGTGCAAGTCCGAGGGAACTGTCTACGGCTAAAAACAGTACAAGTAACCTCAAGAAACACCTGGAGAGAGCGCACGGCAACCCGCTAGCAGCTAAACCACCTGTTGCTAGCAAACAGAAAAAACAGGTGGAAGATGATGGCACGAGCAAACCCAAACAACGAAAGTTGGATTTCTCCAGACCAGAGGTGAAGATGCTTCACCCAGGAGAAGTGAGAAGGCTGGTGGCTGAGTACGTCGTGGAGGGTGCGCCGCCCGCCCCCTGTGAGGATGACTTTTTTTCTTTTGATGCACAGCCAGATGACTCAAATGCACACGTCTGTGGAAACAGTGGTAATAGCTTATCTTAAATCTGCCCCTGTGATGGAAAACCTGCACCACTTTCCAAGAGTTGAAGAAATGGCACTCCGCTGCAACACCATCCAGTGCACCACTCGAGAGACTTTTCAGTGTAGGGGGACTTGTGCTCACCCCAAAGCGAAACTGTCTTAGTGATGAACGCTTTCAGCAGCTTCTCCTGTTGCGCTTTAACAAATATTTTAGTGGTATGGAGTAGTTCTGTAGAGCCTTAGGCAAAGGTAAGGGCTAAATGCCTTAGTAGTTTTGTTCATTATTATCAGCTTTTGTTTGGCTGTATATTTTCCTCAGTTGTCCTGTATCTTTAGCCCTTGTTTGGCTGTATGTTTGTCTGTTAAGACTTTGTTGTTTGGTCCTAACCAAAATTTTGATAGGCTCTAAGCATTCATAAGTTCCTTGTGAAGTCTCTGTGGGACTGAAATGAGCCATATTATGAAATGTTGAAAGTGATTCATTATTTATGCTATGCTGTTTTTTTTATTACTGCTATTTCAGGGCAGGATACTGTATGCTCAGGTTCTAAAATACTAATTTACAAAACATGCCCTGTCTGGTGGTTGTTAGAACTTATTCTTGAAGTGCACTTTTATGTTGATCATTGAAATAGTATAAGCTATTAACATGTTTAATATAGCTGAAATGTAACTTTTTTTGTTCAATATTTTGTGGCCACACTTGAGTTTGTAACTCAAAAGTAAAAGAAGCATAGAAAAAGTTTTCTTGTCGTGTAAAGGTTTGGGTTGTTTTATTTCTTATAACTAAAGAAGACTTGAAAACACATTTTCCTTGTTGTTGAAAGTGTTCAATCGTATTTTCCTGTTATTGTTTGTTTTTTAAATATTCACACATTTAAGTGACACTCGTGCCCATCTTGTTCTGAAAAAAGGAACATGACTATGCATTTCGGGATAAGGTTTTACATGCATTATTACACAAAGTCTAGATGCTCCAAAAACAGGAAAAGAAATAGATTAGACTCCATTTAAAGGAGTATTTCTCTTGTTTTGATTTTATTACTCATTGCTCACAAGAGTCTATGCCATTTTCAGTATAGATGACATTTAAGATTTGTTTATTTACATTTTTATTTAAAAAATCAACCTTATCCAAAAAGGCACCAAAATAGGGTTAATAAGAATAGAATTTCCACTTCATTCCACACTGTTAACCCGGATTTCATTTCTACTCAAACAATCAATTTCAATGTACATAAATAATTTAAGTTTGATTGTATAACAATTAAATTTAAGTGCAGTCTACTAATTCAAAGTAGAATAAACTTACATTCGAAAGTAATGCCATGAATGAGTAACTTTAAGTTACGTGAGATGGAATTTTTAAGTTTTGGTCATGACCACGCCTCTTACATTTCCGCTGCATTCAAGTAGTATAGGAAGGTTCAGTTTTCCCGAGGTCATTTTTCAACTTAGTGGATGCTACAAAGAAGATTTTTTATATTTTAATACTGAAAACATTTAAAAAGACATGGTTAGCCGTTTCTGGTGATATTTAATGTTGTTATCAACTATGCAGAAACACTTTTTAAGCTTTATATCAGTGATTTTATCCCAGACTTGTTGTTGTGTTCTACTAGTAGACTCTACAATGCCTAAAATCACAAAAAATATTGACTTGGTATCATTGATATTATAGTTTATGCAAATAAATAACTCACTAATCTATTTTACTCTACACGGGCAGATATTTACTGTAGCCTATCAGTGTTTGTGTGATCTTTGTCAGTCGGAAAATCATTTACCCGATTATTCTGACATCACTTGAATGCAGCATAGGCCACCTGCCTGAAGGCATGTTGCAGCACGTCACTTCTGCGTATTTTCAACTGTTCGTTGCTGTTGTGTCCGACAGACATTTTACAACTTATTCGTTTTTTATCTACAACGAGGAGTAATTTGTAAGCAGTGGAAACTTTTATTTTATTACTAAACAAGCCATTGGCGGCTGCCGTGGCCGACAACTTTTCAGTCAAATGGAGTAACAGACGAAGAAGGAGGGCAAGAGGACGACTGAATCTGGTGAGTGAGCAGTTTTACTCTGTGGTAGCTTTTGATTCAAAGTTAGCACTAGCTCCAAAGACTGTTAGAGCAGTGAAAAAACGTTTTCATCAGCTAACTGGCGTGGCAATGTTAAGACACATTTGGCTAGCGGTGTAAAGCATTTTAACGGACATTTTCTCTTCAAAGACACACAGTAAACAAGCTGTTGGCGCTGCGGCTGCCCTGCCAGGCGACTTGTGCCTCGAGTAAAGTAGAGACGGAAAAAAGAGGGTGACAGGACAACTGAATCTGGTGAGTGAGCGACCGCGTTTTACTCTGGTGGCTTTTGATTTAAAGTTAGCACTAACGTTAGCTCCAATGACTGTTAGAGCAGTGGGGGGGAATCACGTTTTCATTAGCTAAACTGAAGTGGTAACGTTCAGTTAATGTTAGGACACATTTGGCTGGCAGTGTAACTTTAAAGCATTTTAACGGACATTTTTCTCTAAGACACACATAGCTTTTGTAGCTGTTTGTGAGCAGTGAAAACAACATTTTAAGTATTAATACTGATGTTTTCACTTGTTAGAGTTAGCAGTTAGCAGTGAAGACCCTCCACACTCCCCCCCCCCCCACCACCACACGCGCGCGCAAAAACGCTATTTTGAATCTTCTCCTAAACCTAATCTCCAGTGTTGTGGCCGGTTGAAAAGGTTGCTCAAAAGGATATTTGAAGCTCCTGTTTCTTAGCATTGGAAATTTTTGCTCTTGCTACACTAATTGCATATTTTTTGTGTAGTTTTTCACTCAAGTTATCTGCCATTAATTGTTGGTACATCACCTGTCAAATGTTAACTGTATTCATGTGACCAGGCTGTGATATTGCAGTGTGCATGTGACCCTCTTTACTTCCACAAAGTAACATTAGTCTCTCTTGGTTTTTCTCTGATATTGTGTTGCAAGTCTCCAGAAGAGATGTTGTGGAAGTGTAAGTACTGCCCTTTCATCTGTGACAAGAGAGCACAGCTTTTAAGCACTATAGACTAAAACATGGGAGCTATGCAAGAACAGAACCATTCCCATGTTTACACCAGGAATGTCTATGTACATTCAAATCACTCAATGCACTAAAAGTACACTTATCCCTTCACACCAAACCTTCAGAACAGCAACCGACTGTAGATGTACCAGTAAAGTTTTGTTGTCTGTCATGTGGGTTTTCTGAGTCATGTACTGAAACTGACTACTTTAGTCACCTGCATAATGCACACTTAAAAGTCAACCATAAAGTCAGTTGCCCTTATAAAGACTGTGACTTTGAAAGCAGTGTCTACTCCACGTTCAAAGCACACAAGAGTAAAACACACAAGGGACACAGCTGGAAGAGGTTCAAGTCAGAAATCATTGGTTGTGATTATGATGAAGGTCATGATCAGGATGATGCACAAGAGCAAATATCACATGCTGATGACATGTCAGAGTTGGAAGAAGTTAGTGAAGAAGCTAGTGAGAATGATATTCATGATTTAGGAAAGCAGCTAGAGCACAACTTAGCATCTCTTCTGTTAAAGATGCAAACAGTTATGCACATACCAGAGAGTTCTGTGCAAGAGATATTACAGCAGCTTTGTCAAATCAATAAGCTGTCAGAGCCACTTCTGCACAACAAAGTGAGGGCTACACTAAATAAATACTTTGATAATGTGGATGATACAGTTGTGAGCGAAATTACCAGTGCTGTGTCAGAGTGTAACATGATGTCATTTTGTGCCAAAGATGGGCCCTTAGAAACTGCTAAAGAGAGCAGCCTATGTACGCAAAGAGTTCCCACTGGTCAACCCTATTGAGTATGTTGTGGAAAAAGGCAAAAAACCACTTGCATATGTCCCCATTGTTCCAATGCTCCAGAAACTGCTTAACAAAACTGATGTGTTAGACAAAGCTATGTCAGAAAAAGTCCATGTACTGCAGGAATACACATCTTATGCAGATGGGCAGTACTTTAATGAAAATTCTCTTGCAAGCGATGAATTCACAATTGCTCTTGGCCTTTACATTGACGACTTTGAGGTAGCCAATCCTCTCGGAACGTCAAAACTGAAACATAAAATGTGTGCAGTATATTGGGTCATTGCAAACATACCTGCAAAATACAGGTCCACCCTCAACTCAATCCAGCTTGCTGTACTATGCAATACCTCTACAGTTAAAGAGTGTGGTTATGCAAAAGTTCTGCGACCTCTCATCTATGATCTAAAGATATTGGAGCAAAATGGTGTTTACATAGAGTCACTGGGTGCAAGTGTGAAGGGCACGGTCTTATATGTTGCCGCTGATAATCTTGGTGCACATTCTCTTGCAGGATTCCTGGAGAGTTTCAAGGTCGACAAGTTTTGCAGATTCTGTCTAGCAAGCAGCAAAGACACACAGCAGCAAGAGGTATGTTCTGGATTCTTTCAGCTCAGAGACAAAGACTCTCATGATAAGCAAGTGCAGGAGGTGAGAGAGGACTCAGAACTGACTCAGACTTATGGTGTGAAAAGAGCATGTCCATTAACTGAAAATCTTGAGCATTTTCATGTAGTGACAGGGTATCCTCCCGACATCTTGCACGACCTCTTTGAAGGCATTGTGCCAACTGAGTTGTGCCTCTGTCTTAAAAATCTGATTAGCAAGAGGTATTTCACGTTAGACACACTAAATCAGACCATCAGACACTTTAATTATACATTCACAGACAAAACAGACCGCCCTCAGATCATCGGAAAGGGATTTTCCACCAAAGGAAGCATTGGTGGAAATGGCCATGAGAATTGGTGTCTCATAAGGCTCCTCCCACTTCTTATTGGTCACTGTGTTCCTGAGGTGATGACACTTGGGAAATTCTGATGCTTCTTAAAGACATAATTGAGCTGGCTGTGGCACCAAGGCATACTGAAGAGACACTGCATTTCATGGAATGTAAAATAACAGAACACAGGTGGCTTCTGCAGTCAACTTTTCCAGGTTTTCAGTTAAAGCCAAAGCATCACTATCTGGAACACTATCCTTACCTTGTGAGGAAGTTTGGTCCCTTGTGCGATGTCTGGACAATGCGCTTTGAGGGGAAACATAAGTTCTTTAAAAAAGCAATTCACAACGCTCAAAATTTCAAAAATGTTGCAATGACACTCGCTACAAAACACCAGAAAGCAGTCAGTTACCATCTTGACTGCAGCGCATTTTTCAAACCATCGGTGGAGATGACAAGGGTTACCCCAGTTTTGCTTGCCTCTTTCCCTTTGAATGTTCAGAGAGTATTTGCTCGAGACATTGCAAAGGTAGATTCTGTTCTGGATGTGTCATCTGTCTGTATAGATGGAATCATGTATCATCCAGGCATGATCCTCTCTTTTGGCTCATGCTCAGGTCTCTCTGAATTTGCCCAGATTGAAAAGATTGTTGCAGCTAACACAGAAATCCTGTTCATCTGCCACAAAATGACCACATGGTACTGTGAACATTTGAGATCTTACCAACTTGTCTGTGGTGATATCCCCTCCACACATGTGGTCAAAATATCGGAGCTGAATGATGTCCTCCAGTTATCAGCATACAGGGTCCAAGGAGAACTTATGGTAACATTAAAACGATATGTTATTTGCTAAATTCTTGTGCATATCCTTTCTCCCCAGATGGCTCTGCAAGAGAAATTCATCATGAGGGTTATTGTCTCAGAGGGAGACATCAGAAAATTGACAATGACAACACGACCGGACACACTTGAAGATTTGATTGGCTGGCTTAAAGGCACTCTCCAAGCAAATTACAACTTTGTCCTGCAGTACCAAGACCCGACTTTAACAATGAACTGTGTAACCTTGAAGATGTCTCAGAGCTCCCAGATAAGCCAACAATTAAAATCATCCCTATGATTGAATTGGCACCAGTCACTCAACCAGTTGAACAATCTTCATTGTGTAGTGACGCAAGCAGCCTGGCAGACACCGAGATCCTGTCCAACTCCTCTCTGGATAGAAGTGCGCCATGGCCGGAGGTGTTTGAAATTCCTAAATTTTCAGTTGATGTTGAGTACCGACTCCGTCAAGGTAACTTGTTATATCTAAGAGATGGAACCTATCTTAAAGTGACAAAAGAGTTGAAGCATGATATCCTTGAGAAATTGGCTGAGGTCATCTATGCATTTGATGCATACCCAAAAAAGGAAGATTTAGAGGTTGTTGCACAGGCTTTAGTAGAGGCGCACCCATGTCTTAAAGCGGGGTCACCCTCTGGCTGTGTTGGATGGAAGAACAGTTTGAAGTTCAAGGTTGGAAATTACAGAGCCAAAATGTGCAAGCGGGGCCGACTTGACGTCACTGTCAACAGTGGTAAACGTGGAAGATACTCAACAAATGGCGACCCTCCAAACAAGGACGTCAAGAAGCCAAGGAAAGGAGAAATAAATTTCCTGCCTCAGTATCCAGAGGGGTTGGATGACCACAACCTGGAAGCAGCTCGCCAGGTTCTAGTCAATGAGATGATGAAGGCAAAGCCAAATGGGTCCCTTATTAAGAAAGAGATGGATAAGACCCTTGCTCTTCGGAGAAAAGAAGTTGTGACAGACAAGCCTGCAATTACCCAGATTGTACAGCGATGGCCAGCACTTTTCTCCGAAAACGAGGTTTGTATGCCTGTTTTGAGTATTTACAAAAAGTGGTCAACACTGTGTGAGAAAAATCGTGTTGAGAGTCATAAATGTCTTTCATTTGACCATGAACCTATACGTTATATTTTCAGGTGTGTTACGAGTTCACCCGAGTGGTGGGGAAAAATCTCAAAGAAAACTTCTTTGAGGCACTTGACCGTTTCTCGCCAAACTTGATGGACCTCTTCAGGAAGAAGAGGGGCCTCAGTGGACAGCTTTTAACTGACCTTTTACGTCAGACAAAGGTAGGCTTGTCTACCTAAACTGACTGCCTGTCTTGCCTCTCTATTATTCCTCCTTTCTTCTCATCTCATTACTTTTCACTGCTCTCCCATTTCCATTTCCTCCTCATTTCTCCAACTCTTTATACTTTGCTATTTTCTTATTTTTATCTCTCCTCTTCTGTCCTTCTATCCACTCCTCTCTGCCCAGGAAGTTTGTAATAAAGTAATTAAATTGTGGATTTTCTGGTATCTCTTTAACCATATACAGTATGAGTGTACTTAGTTATGTCCACTATCTTCCAGACCACTGAGCCAACAGACATCAGGTGCCTTTGTCTTCGGGGACTGCCAGTCGTCTTGGTGCATGACCCATCTGCGTTCTTCAAAACCTGCTCGGTAAGTAACTGAATTTGTTTTGAATATCTGCATTATTGATTCACAACGCGACCATCTGATATGAATTTACTATAACAAATCAAATTACTGCTACCTACTCTAAATTACAAATTAACATTGTACAAAAGTTTGAACTTTCACCTTTGTCTTTATTTCTGTGAAATTGACATCAGCTAGTGTGAGATGGGGAGCAACAAGTAAGGACCCCTCTTTTTATTTTGCTGAGGACTATGGAAAACCCTTACATAAGTTCTTACTTTTTGAGATTAAAGAACAATACTGGTCTTAAATTTGTATCAACTGCAACAATTGCGTCTGTATTGGAAATAGTTTTACACAACTTTTCAGCCTGACTTGGACTGAAAAAGCTCTCCATCTCTGCTGAGCTACAAAACCATTTCAGCACACGTTTTCAAACGGCTCTTGTAATGCACAGATCAAATTATGGTAATGTAAAATTGTCATTGTCCTTTCTTAATTTCTGTGGTCAATACAGCATTATTGACATTACAATGTCCTCTCTTTGTCTGTTTCTTTTTCTGTTAGGATGCAACTGACAAGGACTTGTACAGTGAAACTCCAGTGGGAATCCTCTGCATTGACGAACATCCTCAACTCAACCCATCCAGAGTGAGCATCGTCTTGGAAGGGAGTGTGGTAATGGAGGAGCTGGCCAACCTGCCACAGGCTTTCTGTCTCCTTTTTGGACTGATTTATGCATTGCACTTGGATTACCCCAAGTGCATGAAAAGCACCTTCCACTTTATTCAACAGGTCATGCTAAACCTGGGCAGAGGTGAGCTGAAACCCAAAATTCAATCTTTGAAGAATCAACTATCTGTGTAAAACAGGGGTCTGGATACTTATAGCACTGCTCTGGATCTGAGTGCTGTAATGTTGCACTTTAAAAAGTACCATGTTTACTGTGGGCACTGTTTGATATGCAAGTTTTTTTTATGTATTGCCACTGATTTTGCTGTTTGATTCCATCCTGATTGGTGTATGATTTTTGTTATCAGCACTGATCTAGCAATTTGGTTCCATTACTATTTCAAGCTACAGTATGTTTTATGGCATTGACACTGATTTTGTAGTGTAATTCCATGTTGATTGGTGTATGTTTGTGTTAATAGCACTGATCTACTTTCATTCCTATTGCATTGGCATTGATTTTGTAGTTTTAATGCCATCCTGATTCACAACAGTGCATGAAAAGCACCTTCCACTTTCTTCAGCAGGTCAGGCTCAACTTGGGCAGAGGTGAGGTGAAACCTAAAATTCAATCTTTGAAAAATTAACTGTGTGTTTAAAACGGGTCTAAATACTTATACCACTGTTCTGGATCTGAGTGCTTGGTTACTTGTAATGTTGCACTTTAAAAATACCATTACTGTAGACACTGTTTGATATGCAAGTTTTTTATGCATTGCCACTGATTTTGCAATTTGATTCCATGCCAATTGGTGTGTGATTCGTGTTATAAGCACAGATCTAGTTTAATTCCTATTGTTACCTATGTTTAATAGCATTGTCGTTGATTTTGTAGATTAATGCCATCCTGACTGAGAAGAGTACTATTTGATTTTTTGATTGCAAACCTGTTTTGTTTGATAACATGATAAAGACAAATTTAATTAAACATGTTGACAAGAATGTACTCCTGTGGTTTTGCTTTTTATTTTCTTAATCTGTATAGTTTTTTTTATTATTATTATTAAACAGATTTTATTTGTAGTGGAGTAATTGGACAAAGGAATTTTTAAGGTAAATCAACTTGGAGGTTACTGTATTCAGCTTAAAGTTATAAGTGGAATAAATATGTAAAGCAATTGATATTACTAATGTTTTTATGTTTAATCAACTTGGAGGTTAGTGCACTTAACTTTAAATTAACAGTGGAATAAACGGGCAAAGCAATTAATATTACTAATGATTTTAAGTTGAACAAACTTGGTAGTAAGTGTATTGAACTCAAAATAACAGTGCCATCCACTAATTTTTTTGAGTTAAATCCACTTAAGTTTTCATCAAACATTACTTAATTTTTTTAGGGCAACCAGTTTCCTAAAATTTTTTAAGTAAACTCAACTTATCCGGGTTTACAGTGCACTGCTGCTATTTTTGTTTTGCAAAATTGCAATATTTAAAGGCCCACTCCACTGGCGTTCCCTTGCGGGATTTTCAAATATAAACACCCACTCAGCCTTTAGCCACAGCAGCGATGTCACTGGATCGCTCGGACACAGGAGAGGAGGGGAGAGAAAGAGAGCTGCAGCGTTTTCAGCAGAACATCACATCACGTGAGAAAAAGATTTCAGAAGGGGGTGGAAAAATAGTATTTTGACCCTAGAACATGCATATTTTGACCAAAAGTTGAGTTTTTGGATTGGTATACCTCTAGAACACTAATATAAAGCTACAGAATGATATCAAAATCTCAAAAATGAGTGGAGTGGGCCTTAAAGACTTTGTTGTAGCTGTCTTTTAAAGAAAGATGATGCCAAAACAAGCAATTTTGCAAATGTAGATTTGATTTTTGACATAAATAGGCTTTCCACCGATTGGATCGGCATGATCGGATCTGCCGATATTTGCATAAGTATGCAGTTTGTGAATCGGCCGGAATATCTTAATTCACTGATCTGATCAATGACGTCATTGTCGTGTTGAAACTTTTTGCAGATGCTCCCCCAGCGTTGCATATATTGCAGATGACTTGTTTTATCATTATAGTAACATGTGTTGTCAAGTTATCATGTCTTTTCTCTGCTCTCTCTCTGCTGCAGCTCTCTCTCTCTCTCTCTCTCTCTCTCTGTGTGAGGAATGGTAAGGAAACACAGGATGCTATCTACATTAAATAAGTTATTTAAATAGACATATTGCTCCCTCTGCATGATCGGATCGTGATCGGTTATAGGTTTATTTAAACTACGGATCGGTGATCGGCCTCAAAAATCCTGATCATGTAAAGCCTAGATGTGTATCTCAAATAGAATTTTTATATTGAAAATGACACTGTAACAGACAGAGAGAAAGTGAGTGCATAAAAGCAAAAACAAGGAATACCCCAATACGCATCACATCTCATGTTGTTAATAAAATGCCAAAAATAGGGAAGCCAGGTCTAAAGTGATTAATCAATTGTTTGTTCTTACACAGTGACAATAGAATAATTGCAAGTGATTTTGGTCATTGATGAACATCCCTTTTGAAGATTAGAGTTGTCTAGTAGAAAAATAAGGTAAACCAGTTCATAAAGTGGGGTTGTGTGGCTATGTAATGGGGACAAAGAGAGAACATTTTAACATTCTTATCTTAGTTATTGACTTTATATGGAATTTTCTTCTTGTGACTTTCAATGTATACTCTTAAGGTTGCAATGGTTACAGACATTGGGGGTTCATCTCTGGAAGATGCCACCAGGAGGATGATGTCCTTCCTGATGGTGCCAGAACTCCAACGCCAGTACAACGTCACGGGACGGATGAACAAGCGCTCCTTCAAAGACACGCGTCTTTTTGACGTAAATTCAAGTTTTTAATTGCTCAATGTAACTTTTCCTTGGCCTTTCCTTTATTTATCCAAAGTTAAATGATAGTTTGGCAAAACACATGATTTAGCTGGAGATAACATTAAGGAAGATTTCAACATTGTAACCACTGGCTCAGGATCATCATTTTTCAATGTGAAAATAACACTGCAGTTGACCTTCATAATTTAAAATAAATGAACCAATGTGATGCAATAGTCGTCTTTTTAAAAGCTTCATTATGTCCCAAGCACCGAACGGTGCGAATGCCCTCTTGCATTTGGTCCGATTATTATTAGGGCCCGAGCACCTAAGACGGTGAGAGAACCTATCGGATCTGTATTGATTATTATTATTTATATCATCATTTCATCACCTTTTTGGTGGCTTTCCCATGCCCCAGAATAGGGGTGTCAACGTTTACAAATGTGTCTACACAGAGCTGTAAACTAGCGTGTACACATGAACACGGTGATTTATGAATTTTGACCACAGTTGCGCTTTAGAACCGTATATAACGACTATAGATCAAATACCCCGCAATCACATGGATCCAAAGCTATTCAAGTCGGCTATCAGACAGAAACGTTTATTAAAATATTCAAAGCGAAATCGTAATACAGAAGAGAAAACTTGAAATATAAACTGTGCAAAATCTGCAAATTACCCCGTGGGAGGCTGCAAAATGAAGTCATTTGGAGTGAGCATCGTACCAAGTCATCTCACCTAAAAAGCACCGCATGCATGCGCACATCCTCATCAACTTGGTCTGACAAAGTGTACACTCAACTGTATCTCCATCATGGATGTATATGATCTCCGCTGGTGTTTTTGTCGAAAAACTGCCACACAGCGCTTCACTTCTCGCTGGCTGCCGTCGCGTTTGTGACTCAACTTGAAGTGACGTGATATTGTTTTGTTTTTGTTTTGTTTTGTTTTTGTTTTTTTAAATATATCAACGTAATATTGTGCCCCATGCATCTATTACATTTGAGGATAACTTCACTTGTGGGAACATTTAGTGTAAAGTTAATATTATCATCTCTAGCTTTCATGCAGCGTTTCACCTCTTAATACTTTATTATTAGTGGGAAATGGACGAGGAGAAGGGGGGGACATGCACACGTTTATGATTTGCTATCTGTGTGTACACATGATTTGACACCCCTAGTCCAAAACTCATGAAACTTTGCACAAGCGTTTGTCCTAGAGGTAGTCTCGCTCACCAGACCTTTAGGTCTGGCTGGGCCGACTCTCACTTTAAGATTGGAGAAAAAACGCCCCTGCTTTTTTTTATTTCTTTCAACCAATCACAATCATTCTGGGCGGTGCCACAGCAACGGTGCGCTTGCAAAAATATTCATTCATTTTCTAACCGCTTCATCCTCTTGAGGGTCGCGGGGGGGCTGGAGCCTATCCCAGCTACATTGGGCGAGAGGCAGGGTACACTCTGGACAGGTCGCCAGACTATCGCAGGGCTGACACATAGAGACAAACAACCATTCACACTCACATTCACACCTACGGACAATTTAGAGTCACCAATTAACCTAGTCCCCAACCTGCTTGTCTTTGGACTGTGGGAGGAAGCCGGAGTGCCCGGAGAGAACCCACGCTGTCATGGGGAGAACATGCAAACTCCGCACAGAAGGGCTCCCACGCCCGGGATCGAACCGGCAACCCTCTTGCTGTGAGGCGAGAGTGCTAACCACCATACCACCGTGCCGCCCTGCAAAAATATTGCCGGGGGGAAACAGGTTTTCGTGTAACACGCCCACAAAAATATCGCCTACAGGACTCGAACCATGGCAGAAAAATGGCTACATCCCTGCAAGATCAAACACCGCAAAAGTTAGTAAAGGACGTTTGTCGACTATGACAACCTGAGGTGGTAGGGCGGGACTTCAGCGGGTGGCTCGTTCCGCCCAATGAGAGGCTGATCTATGCAGCGAACTTCCGCCCACTCAGACTATCCCGGAGGTGTCCAAATGCCTCAACAGCGCCACCTTGAAACTTTTGTTTTGTTTTGTTTTTTTTTTTGCACTGACTGACTGACTGACTGACTGACTGATTTAAAGAGCTGATCAGAGCTGCTAGTTGCAGCAAAAAAGAACCTTACTAAGTTGACTTATCATTTGTTTTAAGGGGCACTAAAGAAGAATGCCACCACTCAAGGGGTCAACAAGAAGGATGTGGAAATGGCACTGGGGAAATGATTCACCGGGGCACGGGACAGAGGAGGAGAAAGAGCTGCCAGAGCTCGAAGAGAGCAAGAAACAAGAGCGCAGCAAGATGGCACACAGACACCATAAACGAGTTCAATCTCAAACAGTTTTCTAGTTCTGCTCAAGCATCTGTAGCTTTCTCTGTGATGTTGCTGGTTTCTGCTGTGGCTGTTCATGTATTGTTAGTACGTGCCTGCAAATAATTGAATTGTTAACATTTGGTAACATTACATTACCTATTATTTATTTAGATTTATATATATTTATTTGGAATTAAATATTTTTATTTTGGTAGTTTTAATTTATTTTGATTTTCAGATATTTGAGGTTTGTATTTTATTTTGTTATATTTTAATTTTGTAACATTTTAATTTATTTTTACAAAGGATAATTCATTTTTATAAGAAATACAGTTTCATGAAGCATCAAAAGTGTATTGTCTTGTATTTTCATGCAAAACTTTATACACTTATTTCATTCTTCGTTTTTAGTGATTATGTTAACTTTAAACCCATTTGGGCAGGTGGGGCTTAGATGGGTCTTGCATGAATTGCCCAGTTAAGAACCACATAAGACCCTTTCAGATCCCACTTAGAACACACCTGGGCATCCACGGTTGGCCCCAATGTGGATCCCGTGTGCAATCCCACTTTAACCCCATTTGGGCAGGTGGGGCTTAGTTGGGTCTTGCATGAATTGCCCAGTTAGGACCCACATAAGACCCTTACAGATCCTACTTAAAGCCCATCTGGGCATCCACAGTCGGCCCCCATGTGGATCCCGGGTGCAGTCCCATTTTAACCCCATTTGGGCAGGTGGGGCCTAGATGGGTCTTGCATGAATTGCCCAGTTAAGACCCACATAAGACCCTTACAGATCCCACTTAAAGCCCATCTGGGCATCCTCGGTTGGCCCCCATGTGGATCCTGGGTGCAAGCCCATGATGGGGGCCCACATTTGCCGCCCATGATGACCCCATTTGGGCCCCACGTGGCATTGCTGGCTGGGATGCTATGAGGATTTAATGATCATTCCACACAAAAACATACTGTAAGGATGAAAAAAAGAAGGGAAAACAAAACATTGCTTTGTTTGACATCAGGGTGGCGCCAGAGGTAAAGATGCCACCACAGACTATCCTCTATACTTAGGTACAAATCTTAGGTACTTGTACTTTACTTGAATGTTTCAGTTTTGTAAATTAATACATTTTAGTGGGAAATATTGTACTCCACTACATTTGTTTTAGGCCCCTGCAGCTTTAGGTAGGCCTACTAATTCATTCACAAAATGTGATTAAGAAGCAAAGAATAGTGCATGGCATGTTAGGCAACATCAAAACACTGCTTGCACATAAATGCATCAATAATAATCTGATTATACAGTGTATGTAATAATCAAAGTTGTTATTTTCATTTACTTGAAGTTCACTTTGCTTGTAATATTTCTGCACTTTTACTTAAGCAGAATAATGCAGGACTTAGACCTACTTGGAAGCCTTTTTACACCATGATATAAATACTTTTATTTGAGCAACATATCCAAGTACCTCTTAAACTACTGTATTTTTAGTGAGTCTGACACAGTGATAGTTTGAAACATGAGGGTATGTATTGGGTACTTTTAAATACATGTGTTATTGTTGTCTCCTGTGTATTTACGTTGTCTCAGTTTTTGTCACAGTTAAAATGATTTAGTCACTACTTACTGGGCTACAGCATTCACTTGTATTTATTTCAGGGATATATCAGCAATTTAGTATTGCACTTTCATAAAGTTGGGGAACTTTTTAAGGACATTGTATTATTATTATTTTAAATGATTACAGTTGGAGCGGCAGAGTTTGTGATCCTGACTTCACTCTGTAGAATGGGTCAAGCTCTGAAAATGCTGGACCCTGCAATTCCCACAGTGCAACTCAGCAATGACTTTTATTAGGCCTGCTGTCTTCTAAATGCCCACTTAAAAGCTCCACATCTCCAGTTTGTAACACTTTCTGTTCAAATCTGGGGGGTATTCCATCAAGCAGGCTAAAGGCAAATCCAACCTTAAATAGCCAAGTCTGGCTCATGTGAGCCAGAGTTCTGTTCCATCAAAATGGCCAAGATTAAAAAGCAGGATTAAGGTGAGGATTAGCTCCATTTATGATCAAAAAATGTTCAGTAGACAAGAACAGACACCTAAAAGACAGTTCTGCCAGTGCTTTTACACACTCACAAGTGTCATGTAATGATAAAATAATATGTAGATCATAAAATATATAACATAATTAATAAAAAAAACTATTAAAAAAACAAATTAAAATGTAATAAAAATAAGAATTTAAAAAGAAAAAACACAACAGTAAAGCCATAATCAATTTAATAAAAACAAAACTATAATAAAATGAAACTGAAGCATTAAAAAAAAAGATTGCACATGAATATGTGATTGCCCTCCCATCCCCACCCCACTCTGTTTCCAATTGGCTAGCAAATTCACAGCCAATTAAGGTCAACTGACAACGGCCAGAGAAGGAGAGGGACACACCCAGAGAGACACAGAGACAGAGCAAGAGAGAGTAAATTAGGAAATAATGGCATGCCCCTTCATTGAGGATCCTGTTGATGAGGAGGCCCACATTGTTCAGAGGGCCTTCCAACCACCACCTTCCTGACCTTTCAGGACAGGACCAACCCACTGATACAGACAGACTCCTATCTGTGGGAGAGGTACCGGTTCAGCAGGCAGAGCATAGTGTATCTGTGCAGTTTGCTGGAAACACACATTATAAAGGTCATATGCCACAGCCAGTCTCTGACCACTGTGCAGTCTGTAATGCACTGAGGTTCTTTGCTAGCGGTACATTCCTATATAGTGTTGGTGATGCTGAGAAGCTAAGTGAGGCAACTGTTTGCAGAGAGGTAAAAAAGGTGTATTTTATATTCATTTTTATTATTTCTAGCATCACCATACATCATGCATAGGGCTTGATTTGTTCACATCAACATATGGTTATCTTTTATATTTATGAATTAACCATGACACAAAGCAACCACATTAAAATGGGACACACACCACTGTGGTCTGTCCTATATCATCCTCATCCTATAGCACATTCCATACATTTAAGGGGATTTTCCTTATTTTGATATAATAAGGGATAGAGCTTATAATTGACTCCCAAATGATGAGAAATAGATAATTGATTCACTATCACCTGCATTCACTTAATAGTTTTACTCATCTCCACTGAATTGATGGATTTGCTAAATGGAATTTTCTACAATCAATAGATAAATGTTGTGATTATTCCCTATAAACTGATCAATTCGGAAATGTCATAATCTACAATCAATTATGTGATATATACGATGATTGATATAAAATAGTTTGATTAAATGCATCATCTGAAATGTACATAGGAATCAGTAGATAAATGTGATAAATAGTCTATCACTAGTATTAATTTACACATTTCTGTCTCATTGTGTCATATGGATTACTGTTAATTTATTTTGCTGATCTGTTCTGTACAACATCTATTGCATGTCTGTCTGACCTGGAAGAGGGATCCCTCCTCAGTTGCTCTTCCTGAGTTTTCTACCGTTTTTTTTCCCTCGTTAAAGGGTTTTTTTGGGGAGTTTTTCCTTATCTGCTGTGAGGGTCCTAAGGACAGAGGGATGTCGTATGCTGTAAAGCCCTGTGAGGCAAATTGTGATTTGTGATATTGGGCTTTATAAATAAAATTGATTGACTGATTGATTGATTTGGTGAATTTGATTAGGCATACTTGAATTGTTAGATTTAATAGGTGTTCTTATCTACATATATTTTGTCCCTTTGATGCAGGATTTATATAACAGGATATTATGCTGAAATGGTGAATTTTCTTTGTCACTTACGCATTAAGCCTGTCAGCAATATTCCGCCACGCCACCTGCCTTGCTTTATTAATTGCTGCAGTATTGCCTTTTTCTTAATTATGTCCTTATAGTCCTCTTACACTTCCATAAGGAGCGTTTGCCCCGCAGTAGAAAAAGCCTCCTCTCACTCCTTTCCTTTGCTTTTTGACATTTTGCAACATTTTCGGCACTCGACTAGTTTGGGCTTTTTATTTTCCCTGGGCACGTGCATGAGTTGAGGCTTAACGGGTGAGGCTTGAATTAGCGTCTGTTGGAGCCAGCTGATTTCACTTGATGGAACAGGGAGTTGGCGTTTAGTCAAACTTCAAGATTACACCTTAGTCTGGATATTCTTAGCTACGTTGATGGAATACCCCTCAGTTCTTTATCACAGCTAAACAGTTGTGGAAAGTGTTGAGGTTGCTAAGATCATCTGGCTTTACTGGAAAATATAGCTGAGTGTCATCAGCATAGCAATGATAACCAATCAAATGATACAACCAAAACTACTGATTATCTGGCCCAAGGGAAGCATATACAATGAAAAAAGAATGGGACCAAGGATTGAGCCCTAGGGCATCCCATGTAACAGCAGTGTGGATGAGGACACATAGTTACCTATGGAGACAGAAAAACATCTATTTGACAAATATGACCTGAACCATTGTAGGGCTTTCCCTGAGATACCAACATATGTATTCAGTCGGCTGATGAGGATGGAGTGATCAGTGGTGACAAAAGCAGCGCTCAAGTCCAGTAAGACCAAGATGGAGAGTTCCCCTTTATCAGCTTGCATAAGGATGTCATTCATGACTAGTAACGGAGCAGTTTCAGTACTGTGGTTTTGACGAAAACCAGATTGAAATTTATCAAAGATATTATTTCCTTCAACAACTTGTAGAAGCTGCTCAGCAACCAGTTTTTCCAGTATTTTGGAAATGAAAGGTAATTTTGAGATGGGTCTGACATTGTTCCAAACGGCTGGATCAAGGCTGGGTTTTTTTTTTAAAAAAAAGATTATTTTTTGGGCTTTTGCCTTTAATGTACAGGACAGAGTGAAATGGGGTGAGAGAGAGAGAGCGGGGGGTGACATGCAGCAAAGGGTTGCAAGCCAGAGTCGAACCTGCAACCGCTGCAGCGAGGCGTCGCCTCTGTACATGGGGCGCCGGCACTATCCACTACGTTACCGACGCCCCAGCCGGGTTTTTTTTAGGAGTGGCTGGACACTCTTAAACTGATCAGGGACAGAACCAGAAGTGAGGGACATGTTTATAATAGTGAGTACAGCAGGGCCAATGACAGGAAGGACCTCTAAAAAGAATTTGGGGGGGTAAGATATCAAGATTGCAGGAAGAGAGGCACAGATGAGAAACTGTCTCTATAAGGTTTTGCATGGTAGTGGGGGCAAAATGGGTTAGTAAATCTGGAACACTACAAGGTGGATCAAAAGTGGTGCATGGGAGCACAATGGTGGATCTAATTCTTTTGATCTTGTTGACAAAAAATGATAAATGCAATTCACAGTCTTCTGATGAGGTGGCAGAGATAGTAGCGGGAGCAGGTTGTACAAGGTGATTGATTGTGCAAAACAGCTCAGGGATTCTGTTTATTAGCGGTAATTAAGTCTGAGAAATAAACTGATCTTGCATCCTTGATTTTTTGATTGAGTAAAGTTAAAAGTTCTTTCATGTATTGTCTTCTTGTACGTATGTATCTTTTTCCATCTGCGCTCAGCCCTGCATTCCTGCTTACAGCTACGGATATCATCATTTATCCATGGTGATGATCTGGTGGATACTACTGACCTGGTTGTAAAAGGTGCAATGGCATCCAATGCAAAGGAACACAGATTATTGAAATTATCGACCAAATCATTAATGTTAGAGGGTTGGATATGGTGATTATATAAATCAGAAAAAATAGATGAGAAATTTGAGGCAGACTGGTTATGAAAAATGCGTGAACATACTGGTCGCTTCTGACTTGGAGCAGTTGCCTGGGTGTAGGAGTCAAATTTGTGATTTGTGATCAGAGACAAGATCAATCAGTGAGAGGGAGTTAATTGTCAGGCCAAGAGTAAAAACAAGGTCAAGGGGGTGTCCCAGCCGTTGCTTCTGGCTGGGTCTTGAGAAGCAAAGTGGTCCAAGGGGAGGGGCCAGACTAACAGTGAGTCAACAGTCCCTGATGGATCAGACCTGGAGCACCTCGCCATGACAACAGAAACAGAGCCCCCTTCTGGAGGCAGGCCAGAGAGGGAAGCTGCACACGGGACCAAAAATCAGTCAAGTCACTAAACATTTCATTCAGCATGTTGAGTCAGCGTCTGAGACTGCAGAGCCTGTCTGTGATAGAGGTCTCAGGCTGATGCAAATACTTTGATCACAGCCATGGTAAGAGGCATCAATATCAGTTTTCAAATGCTTATTTGGTCAATCAGCCTATATATATCTACATGGACTTGACTCATGGGGCTCGGTGGGGCACAGTCCCAAAGACCAATATGGAGTCACCATCCTGTGGGCTCACCAGTCGTAGAAATACGCTTCAGGGTCGGGTGCATTGTGAGCCGCAACATTGCCCCAGACAGTTGCATGATTGATTTTGAAAAGTTTGAGGTCAGTGTACGGAAACTGCTCAACTTCAGCAAACAGTGAAATGAAGAGACTCGGAGAACCACGGAGAAAAGTTACAGCCAGCGAGATTACTTTAATTGCAAAGTACAACTCAACAATACAGGTCGTAGTCAACAGCGGACACAGCAGAAACAGCCCTGCTCATACAACTTCCAGAAACCTTTATGCTATCTGAGTGAGTGGGCGTCTGTTCGTTTGTGTGAGTGTGTGTGTATTTTTAGCATCCATCAACACTTCAACTGATGGAGGCGAAAAACTAGAGTTGTACCGATACCGATACCAGTATCGGAAATGCCTCTGATACTGCCTAAAATGCGGTATCAGGTGTCAGCGAGTACAGCCTATGACCAATCCGATACCACGTAATGCCTCATGTCATTTCACATACACACACTACAGGCAAACGAAATGGAAACGGAGCGGAGTTAAAAAGCATTCTACTGTCGTCTTTAAAATCACAATAATAAAAAAAAGTTTCATGGCATTCATTCTACTATTGTGTATTTATTTCTTAATATTTTACATAGAGGTTTAGGAGTTGAGACATTGCGTGCTGGGATCGGATCGGTACTCGGTATTGGCAAATACCTAAGGTTCAGGGATCGGAATCGGTATCGGGAAGGAAAAAGTGGTATTGGTGGAGTATGCTGTTCACAGTCTCTTGTTTATGTGATATCTTGTATGTGGTTGTGGTGTATATATTCCCCGTCCTCTCTTCCAGGAGAGAGTATCAGCCATTGTTTATCTCTCTCTCTCTCACAGTTCCTCCTCGTCATTTGAATTTGTCTATGTAATCAGGAATTGGGAATAAATCTGGTATTTCCTCCCCCCTCTATGCCAGAAGGACTCTGCACACCAATGGTTCAGGGGTTAGCATACTTAGCATTTGTGCTCCTTGTATGCCCATTACAAGGTTCAGCTTCTTGTCCATCGCTCTCTCACACCATTTCGTCAGGATAGGCATGATGCAACATGTCAATAAGGAAAACAGAATTAGTACTATCAGTACAATTATCCCTGTTTTAGCCAAAACGGCTCCCCATTTTCCAAAAATTTCCTCTAACACATCCCACTTGATTCTTCCACTCTTACCAGCATTTTCAGTCATTTCAGATTTTAAGGCTTTAAATAGCAACAGAAAGTGTTCCATCAGGCGAAGTGTTATTCGAAATAAATGTACAACAGAGTGTCCCGAACATTTTACATACTCTCCTTATTTCTGCTAAAATCCAGTGTAAAGCTTGCCTATTCTATCACGCCAGGGCACTGGTTTCATGCAGTTGCAGACTTAAGGCTTAAGAACCTCAAATGTGTAGTTGACATATCTCTGTTGGTTGTAGAAGGTTGGTTGTGATTGTACAAGAATTACTCAACATTACAAAAACAACTCTTTAAAATGAGTCCTTCCCAGTAACTCCAAAGTACAACAACTCGACAGTATTCAAAAACAACTTCTTATAAGGAGTCCTTCCTATTGTGAAATCTGACATCTGGTCAACTGTTTCTAAGACCTTTTGCAACTGACATTATTTTCACATTTGATATAGAACAATACATTATCTGCCTCTACATCAGCTCTCACACATGGGAGTCCTACAGGGAGGAATCTGGTGGTCCAACATGGGGTTACAGTTGAAATAAAAAAAACAGATAAAAATAATCAAAGACAAAAGTAAGATATCAACACAGCTATCAGGGCATGGGGAGGAAGCAGTAGGAAGATGTTTGCCTGGCCCTGAAAATGTCCAAAACAATGCAGGGTAAACACATTTGTGGGTTTTAATGTCACTACCAACATTGGTCACATCAGGACGGGTTCTCTCTGGTGTGAACATGTTGGTGGATTTTTAGGTCATACCGTTCAATAAAAGCTTTCTCACACTAGTCACAGCTGTACGGGTTCTCTCCTGCATGCTGGCATTGGTGTGATCTCAAATGACTGCACTGGGCAAACAATCTTCCACATTGTTCACACCAGTACGGCTTCTCTCCTGTGTGAATACGTTGGTGGCATTCTAAGGCCCCTGACCGTGCAAAGGCTTTGCCACATTGATCACAGCTGTACGGTTTCTCTCCTGTGTGAATACGTTGGTGGCTTTTTAAGACCCCTGACTGTGCAAAGGCTTTGCCACATTGATCACAGCTGTACAGTTTCTCTCCTGTGTGAATACGTTGGTGGGTTTTTAAGGTCCATAGCTTTGCAAAAGCTTTGCCACATTGATCACAGCTGTATGGTTTCTCTCCTGTGTGAATACGTTGGTGGTATTTTAAGGCCCCTGACCGTGCAAAGGCTTTGCCACATTGATCACAGCTGTACGGTTTCTCTCCTGTGTGAATACGTTGGTGGTGTTTTAGGGTCCCTGACTGTGCAAAGGATTTGCCACATTGATCCTGGCTTCAATGTCTTGTTTTTTTGAGGTCCCTGACTCTGTGAAATCCTTCCCACTTTGGAAAAAACTGGACAGTTCCCCTTCAGTGTGAATGCGCTGATGGGCTTTGAGGGCACTGCAGCGAAAAAATGTTTTCTCACATTGGTCACAGCTGTATGGTTTCTCTCCAGTTTGAACTCTTTGATGAATTTTTAAAGACCCAGATGTTGTGAAGGGTTTGTCACGGTGGTGACGTATAAGTTCCTCTCTTCCTCTCTGTTCCTATAGCAACAAAAAGAAAAAGAGTTAATAAGTTGTCACGGTGCAGTGAGCCAACTAAAACCATAAATAACATAACATTTGTATCGTTACCTCTCTGTGTGCGTGTGTGTGTCTGAGTTGAGTGTTAATGTGTGAGGTGAATCAACAGTAGCTGTAGGCTGGTGTATGATGGGACGTTGAGACGGCGCCTGGGCGTGACGATATAAACATGTGATCCAGCAGATCTAAGGCGGAGCTGCTGATGTTGATGTTCATCAGCTGTCAGTGTTTGTCTGTTAGGAGAGACTCCACTCTGCAGTGTAGTTTATACAGAGAATTACAGAGTAACACTGGGCTTCATCATCATCATCATTATCCTCTGTCTTCACGTTAACGTTACATTTAATACTGATTAAAATGTGTCAAATGAAGTCAGTTTGATTTGATTCGGTCAGAGCTGTGGAATATTAAATCAGCCTTTCTGACCCTCAGGTGAACATTAACTACAAGTTATGCACTTCTTTTAAAATACAAAAATGTGAATTTATCAGTTATCAGTATCGGTTACAGGGTTCTTACACATTTGGAATTTCAAAATTCCATACTTTTCCATACCCTAATTTCCAGACTTCTCGGCTTTTTTCCCCCCAGAGAATATGCGACATCTGAGTAAATATATCAGTGTATCATATTTCATTCTTCTTTTTTTTTTTTTTTTAAAGATTTTTTTGGGCATTTTTTGCCTTTAATGGACAGGACAGTTAAGTGTGAAAGGGGGAGACAGAGGGGGGGGGGTGACATGCAGCAAAGGGCCACAGGCTGTACTCAAACCCGGGCCGCTGTGGCAACAGCCTTGTACATGGGGCGCCTGCTCTACCACTAAGCCACCGATGCCCCATCATATTTAATTATTCTTAATAGGCGATTGTAGCCAAGTACCATAATGGCATGCAAATAAAAACTCAGGTAAGTTCAATGTCTGGGCTGAGGCAAAAAGGTTGGGACTCTGGGTGCAAGCAATGCAGTAACGAGACGTTGGTGTTTTTTCCTTTCATGTGGCTCAGAATAGCCTTCTCCCCCATGTTGGCGATGTCAAACGATTTCACACAAAGCTTGCATCTAGCTCTGTGTGTGAATTGGGAATCCTTGGCCAACCAGTATTTATATACGGTATCGTCAAGCCATCCATCCAAAACTTGCATCTACCCATTGTGAACCACGTGAAACTCGTCTTCTTGTCGAAGGTGCAGTGTTGGAGTGAAACTTGATACCTGGGGGGCTGGAGGAGGGTCATGGGGAAGCGGACTGGACATACCACTTGTCAATCAGGTAAAAGGGGTAGTATGTTTTCTGAGACGTTTACTCTCACACAAACTGTGCTTGGCCCGGCATAAAACACGATCCGGATTGATTAAATTATTTTTGGAAATACCTAATTTTCAATTTTAGAAAACAATATTTTAGAACAGTGGTAATAGTCTGGAAACATAAATATTTTTCCATACTTAATTTTTCATTTTCCATACTTTTCAATACCTGGAAATTGACCAAATTTATTTCCATACTTTTCCATACTTCCATAACCTGCGGTTAAGAAAAATCCCTATCGGTGCATCCCTAGCTTTTTCAATATCTCGGATAAGCAAAAGTACACGGTCAAACTGTCAACTTCCATATCACAGTATACCTTGAAACCGGTACATCGCTGCAACCTTACAGCACACATGGCCAAATTGCCGCCTGCATCACCATATGACACATCTGTTTTTCTTTACATGAAGACATTTCCACCATAAACTGGTGCACACCACTTCAAAATGCAGTAAAATCAACGTTTGATGCTCAGAATATCCTGGGGGAGGTGCAAGAAGCCAGAAGAAATGGGAAAAGAGCCTTTCTCAAAGAAGACTACGCACTCATTGAGGGACACAGAATTGACCCATAACTGATATTTTCAGCAAGGTAATATTCAAGCACTTTGTCAAAATATACATGGTTTCATTACAAGTATATTTGATGAGAATTTAAACTGATAATACTTCATAAGACAAAATTTAAAGCCCAATAAGTTGGTATGGTTATGTTCTAAGGGCAACATATTTCATTCCTGCATTATAAGCAAGTTAAAGACATATCGAAAACAGTTACATTATAGATTATTTCTATTTCTTTTTTATCTTTGAATGTTAGGGGGTTAAAAACACTGTTAAGTGAAAAACAATCTTTTTATTTTGCAAGAAACAAAAATCAAAATGTGTTTTGTTACAAGAGACTCATTCTGTTATGACTGACGAAAAGTTTTGGAAAGGTCAGTGGGGCGATTCTGCTTTCTTTGCACATGGAACTTCTCATTCAGCTGGAGTAATAGTATTATTTAACAGGTTTCCAGGCATGATAATTGACAATAAAACAGACACATAATGTCATTGATTAATGGTAGTAGTAGAGATAAATGGCAAACGTTACATTTTAGTGTGTATAGACTGACTGATAGTGTTTACCCACACCCCGTTACCTCCTTCTTGCTCTCTGGTGTCATCTCTGGGTACCTCCTCCTGCCACAGCTCCCCCTACAGGCCCCAGTTGTCACTGTCCCCACCTGCTGCTGCTCTCCCCATTCAGTCTATCATCTCAGTCAGACCCCTCCGTCCCTATAACAGGTTCAACTCTGTGAACAAATGCAACCTCTCAACAAAACACGTCAAACTTTGCAATCCCAACCTCCGCCAACTCCCCCATTCGTCACAGCCAATCACACAGCAGCATTTCCTCAAACTGGCACTGCTAAACACCCGTTCACTCAACAACAAAGCACTCATCTTAAACAAAGTCATTACTGACAACAACCTAGTCTTCCTCTGCATCACAGAAACCTGGCACAAACATCTGGACTATTTTTCACTCAACCAAGCCACCCCCTCCGGATACACTTACATTGACCAGCCCCGTCTCACTGGAAGAGGCGGCGGCGTGGCCTCAGTCCATAAGAGAGACCTAAAAATCACCATCATATCCACTCCCTTCTTTAAGTGGTTCGAACACATTACTGTTAAACTCCCCGGCCCTGCTCCCCTGGTCACTGCTGTTATTTACTGCCCTCCCAAGCCCAATCCATCTTTTCTCTCTGACTTCTCTGATTTTGTTACACAGCTCTCAGCCATCTCACCTTCTGTTCTTCTCCACGGTGACTTCAACTACCACACTGACAACATTAACTGTAAACATGCCTCTGAATTTCTTGATCTACTGGACTGCCTCAATCTCACTCAACATGTCAACTTCCCCACTCACAATCATGGCCACACTTTGGACTTAGTCTGCTCCACCGGTCTCACCATCCATCAACTCTCCAGCATCAATCTCCACATCTCCACCACTTGGCTATCATCATGGACATCCATCTCCCCACCCCCCTCCCCAAGGACAAATGCATAATATCATTCAGAAACCTCAAATCCATCTCCCCTCAAGATTTCTCAGCTTCTCTTTCCAACACTCTGTCTACCTTCCCTCCCCCGCTGTCTGATGACCCCAATGAGCTTGTCAACTGCTACAACAACACTCTCTCCTCCTGTCTTGATCAACTGGCCCCCATCAAAACCAAATCTGTCTCATTCACACATTCAGCCCCCCGGTACGCCCCCAAACTCCGCCAAATGAAATCCCACAAGTGTCAGCTTGAAAGACTACATAAAAAGACCGGTTTAACAGTTCATCGCCAAGCCTACACAGACCACCTCCGACAGTACAAAGCCACCCTCAATACTGCCTGCTCTACCTACTACTCCAACCTCATTCACACCAGCTCCAATAACCAAAAGGCTCTTTTTTCCACCGTTAACAAACTCCTTAATCCCAGTGACAATATTTCAAACTCATTCACCGTTGAAAAATGCAATTC